>NW_008703942.1:780147-780422 GCF_000326865.2 Helobdella robusta
GATATATGAGAGAAGAAAGGGGCACGAGCAACTAGACGAGCAGCAGAATTAAAAGCTTTACTTAAAGGATAGAGTAAAGAATCAGGAAGACCACCGTAGAGCGAGTTACAATAATCAATCCTAGATAAGACTAACGAAGTAACAAGAAGGAGAAGAGTAGGATCATCAAGAAAAGGCTAAAGTTTTTTTTAAACTGGATTATCACTTGGTCAAACTGGATTATCACTTGGTCAAACTGGATTATCACTTGGTCAAACTGGATTATCACTTGGTCG
>NW_008703942.1:821015-921121 GCF_000326865.2 Helobdella robusta
CGTAAGTGATGAAGAAGTAGTCAAAGAAGTAGGTAGAGAGTTCCAGAGAAAAGGGCCAAAAAAAGCAAATGCAAATTTGGCAAAAGAGTGTTTAATACGAGTTAAGAAAAAGCGAGAACAAGAAGACGATCGTAAATGTGCAAATTTTAAAAATTATTTTATATTTTATAGGTAGCCAGTGCAAGAGAACAAGATATGGAGATAAATGGAAAAAAAGAGGCACGAGCAACTAGACGAGCAGCAGAGTTAAAAGCTTTTCTTAAAGGATAGAGCCTAGAATCAGGAAGACCATAGTAGAGCAAGTTACAGTAATCAATCCTATATAAGACTAACGAAATAACAAGAAGGAGAAGATTAGGATCATCAAGAAAAGGCAAAAGTTGTTTTTTATACGTAGATAAAAGTAAGAACTTTTAGAAATACTATTAATCTGAGAAGAAAGAAACATACTAGAATCAAAGATAAAGCCTAGACTACGAAACTTGTAAGAAACATCAATAGCTTTAGAATCAGGTAAGATAATAGGAGGAATAGTAATAGAGTGTTTAAAATTATTAAAACAAACAAATAAGTATATATATTTATATATATTTGTTCAACCTTAGATGACAAAAATTTAGCTCAAATCTGACTTTTTTTTATAAGTTTTTAATGATTTTTTTTCAAATTTTAACTTCATGGTCTTGGTCTCGTTTTTGTATCAAATTTCTTGTCTTGTTCTTGGATGTCTTGAGACATGCTCTTTGAAAGTCTCATCTTGGTTTTGTCTTGAGCTCTCAATGTCTTTGTCTTGTTCTGTTTCTATAAAACACTGTAGTCAGAGCCCTACTTAACACTTTAACCTCTTTTAGGCTAGACGCGTTTCGTTCTTTATGGGACTCATCAGTAGCTCAAGTTAAAAAATATGTATATACCAAAATATCTTATGTAGGTAAACATATATAGAATAATATATTCTCTTTCAGTCTTTCTATATGTATATATACAAATGTATATATCTATCTATATACGTTTCTATTATATATGCTTGTGTATCATTATTATATGTATTTTACATGGATAAATACATGGTATTATATGTGTATTTTATTCTACACACTTGTTTACATATAATTAGAATAAATGACGATGCGTATTTCAATCTTATGTAACATATATACATGGTCGCATGTATAGAATTGATGCACATATAAACACGTTAGATTAGACGCTGCAGACGTTCGTCGCCAAAAGGTTCCGTCACCAAGGTAATGCAATGCTCTTTTT
This sequence comes from Helobdella robusta, assembly GCF_000326865.2. Lineage (NCBI taxonomy): Eukaryota > Metazoa > Annelida > Clitellata > Rhynchobdellida > Glossiphoniidae > Helobdella > Helobdella robusta. The sequence continues at coordinate 822,282 of NW_008703942.1, forward strand.
TTCGTTCATTTTTCAAATTGCAAAATTTGAATGTTTTTTCCTGTACTTTTTTTTTACCTGTCCCATTTCGTTTTAAAAAAAGAACTTCAAAATGAGCAATCCGCCTGAACACGAACAGCCTGAAGCAGTAGAATTTGTGCCTAAAGAAGATTTGATATCAGTTTTGGCATCCTTGGGAATAAGCAGAAATGCGTCAATGAGGGTAATCAATTTTTTAAATTAATCACTTGTTATAGGTTATACCAAGCCTAATAATAATAAATATAATATATTTGTTTCAAAATTCAAATCAAATGAGTCCAAAATATCAGCTAATGAAATGAACTTTTTCGAAATCCTGACCTTGGATGAAAATTAGATAAATTTTTTTATGAATTTAGTGTCCGTCAAGAGATTGACACAACAACTTTTTAAGTAGTTTCCAATTTTTTATCATTATCTTATTAATAAAATTGTTGAATTGTGTGGGCATTTAATTTCACATAACACAGATCAAATATGAAGAAATATTGGTATCGATTGGAAATACTTTTGAAACTGAGTTTTGGTATCAATATTGACAATGCAATTTTTTGGTATTCTTAACAGCCCTGGCTTTGATTTGTTAATAAAATGAAACCTAGTTTCCTCATGTAATATTTATACATTATTAAAGCTATAATTTAACTATTTTCACTTAATTTTAATGACTAGTTTACATTATTTCAGGCGTTGTATCATACAGGCAACTACAGCGCTGATATGGCTGCAGCATGGGTTTTTGAAAATCAGGACAGAAATATCAACACACCTTTCAGTGTCTAGATTTTTTTTTAATTTGGCTTTGAAATACACCTGACTCATAATTTTGCTTTCTTATTTTTTAGATTAATGATCCTGAAAGTTTAAGTTCGGAAGAGAGCAGTGAGTTATCTGATGTTCCTTCTTATAAAATGGTTTTCGTGGTGAATCAAGATTTGAAAATGAGCATAGGCAAGACAGCTGGTCAAGTTGGTCATGCTGCTGTAGGGCTCTACAGAGAACTCATCGAGAACCAACAAAACTTTGGAGAAAGTTTATTGTTTTGGTCGCAGTATGGGTAGGTATATATATACAATTTTATTACTTATGTTGAAGAAATTAAAATTAAATTCTTAACAACTTAGTGGTCTTAATGTGATTTTTTATACATGATCTCACAAATTTGTCTACAGGCTATCTTATTTTAAAAATCTTCTTACTCATCATTTGTACTTGATTATAACTATTACTTCAATTTAAATGCTTTCTTTTAACGATGCTTCTAAATTTCAAGACGTATGTAATTAACCTTGACTTTGAAATCTTTTTTTGATCCTTCTATTGCTATAAAACTGCTTTTTGACCCCTCCTTTAATGAATTGTTTCATGTTCTCTAACGCTTAATTTTCTAACACTGACTGAGTTTCAAAATTAGATGGTGCTTAATTTGTTGTTTTTTATTGCGATTCTTTTTTGAAAATTTTTTAAGGTATTCATTTTGCCACTCACCAACGTATGCTGTATCTATGTTTCTCTCCTTTTGAAAGCACAATGATAATTTTTTACCACTACAAAACATTAGTAACAACACCACCAAATCTATTCATAATTTAAGCCATATCATCATTCATTGTTTTAATTTTCAGAGAGACTAAAATTGTTCTGAAAGGTTTAAATGCCGATCATTTGAAAGAATTAGCTAGCAAAGCAAAAACACTGGACCTTCCAATATTTGAAGTTTACGATGCTGGCATGACAGAAGTTTGTTAATGTTTTTATGAACTTAATGGTAAAAAAAGCGTGTCACTAAAAATGTGGAGACTGATGATTTGGTCGTCACTACATCCGGCTTGTCGCGTATTCTCAATCGGTAACAAATCAAAAGAAAAAATTAATATTAAATTTTTATTACAGGTACGGTCAGGTTCTTTCACGGTTTTGGCAATAATGGGAAAAACAGAAGCAGTAAACGTGGTCACCGGCTCTTTAACGCTATTATAGTTCAAAACAATGTCATTTTTCTTGTTACGTTTTAACTGCAATGCATCTTAAGTCGAACACTATTTCAAGAAGCATACATGCATACACGGATTAGTACACAAGCGTCATTTCTGTAACAGTCACATGTATATTTTTAATTTTATGACGATATACATGTTATAAATAATTGTAAAACAATAAATTTATTATCAAACTTTGTGTAAAACAAATATAAATAATTCTTGCCCTCTCGTTCATTCTCCGTTTTGTATAAAACACACTGAAAATATATATTATAAAAAAATATTAAAAAGTCAAAGGGTGGTGTTATCGTTTTTCAGGATACGGTGGAAGCAACAAATAAATTTAAGATGCTCTGGTATCAAATCGCCATGGCATTTTCATCACTTTCAAAATAGTTTGATTCTTTGTCTAACGCTGTTCTCTGCGTGAGTGAAATTCAAAATTTGACGTTTGAATACAGATTGTAAGTTTTTAACTAAAAAAGTAAATTAAATTTTTTTAGTTTTGTGGAACATTTCCATCGACTGAAATGTTTTACTACAAAAAATTAAAACCGGTAATTGTTAACAGGAAGAACTGAAAAAGAGTTTAGAAAATGAATTATGGGTAGAAGTCCCAAACCCGATATGACCATCTATGTCACACTAATTTTGCCCTTTTCTAGCCAAGATTTAAGTTTCAAAAAATTGACTCCCTAGAAACTCAAAATGTGTTTTTGTTCACACTCTATATACTATTTCAGTATACAATTTTTACGAAGCATAATGAAAATATTTTATAAAATAAAAAATGTAATTATACAGCTATGGAGTTATTCTTCAATTTCCTATCCAAGCAATTGTTGTCGTTTAAGAATTTGGAAAGATTTTTGGACACATACGGCCACAAATTGTGAGTAAATCCTAAGTTATCTTCCTGCACACGAAATTGAACGAATAAATTCATATAAGGTTTAATGTCTGATTAAAATGAGCACAATCAAATCTCAGATCATTACTTTTTTTGCAATAAAGTTTTGTTTTGAGTTAAGACCTGATATGAGCTCTGTGTGTGTGGAAACAAATTTTAAAGAAAACCAGTTAGTTTTGAGCATTTTTTTTGTTATTATGCAACTCTGACATACGCAGAACCGCTTACATATAATCCCTGTATTTAAACCTTCGTGTCACAAAGACTACTATCTACACCACACGACGTACATACACATAATGTATGCATGCGCAAGCACCGCAACATACGCGCATGGCGTATGATGGTTTTTGAGTTTTCGACCGACAGTATTCGAACTAGGCCATCGCGTAATTGCATGAGACACGGTACTTCTACTGACCTAGCTAACTCGCCGACCGCATTAGCGTTTGATTTGAATTTTAAAAGCAAGAAATTTTAATTGATGTACTACATGTACTCAAACGGTTATAAAGGTTATTGAAAAGAATGAAAAATATATGTAAATATTTGAATAACGCTCTAGAGGCATATTAATTTCATTCCTAAAATATATTTTACACAAGCTAAAGCAAGTCTAGAGGTTGAACAAAGTCGATTCATTTTGCAGAAAAATTTCATGTAATAATATTTGAAAAAACTAAAGATTTGCATTCACAATTGTCGTAAGTTGTTTTTATATTCTTTTCACAAAAATTAGTTGCGTGAGGTGCATTAAATTGGTTTTGATTGGTTGCTTTAGTTCTACAGAACTTTCTCAAAATAAATTATTAAATTCCAATAAAATATAATAACAAACTGAAATCCAAGGAAAATTAAGTATTTCGCTTGCTGTATATCTTTTATCGACATCTCTTTGAAATGTACATTCTAAGAGGCTCTGCCAATTTAAATGGATGAAAAGTTATTGTTAAAAAAGAATCGAAAGTAGCATGACAAACATCACATATTTTAATGAAGTAACGAAAAACATAAACAAGGTTGTAGAAAACTTCATGTCGTCACGAACTATCTTTTTTAAATCTTAGTTCACCCTGTTTACCGTCAAATTGTCTTTGATTTTTTATTTAATCCCGAACTAAGTAATTTATTCAACATTTTGTAAACGGGCTGAACCATTTAGCTCAACAAACAATGAATGCGATCCAATACATATTGCTGGGAGCTGATAAATTTTGATTTGAGATAATCTTTTGCTTAAAACTCTTGCTGCAGCTGCACTACACATTCTTACCATTATTCACGTTTGTTGTGCTGACAACAATCATTACAATCGATTCTCGTTTTTGTTTTTATGCCATGCATGTTGCACCACTCTGTGCCGGACAGAAAATAAATTTCTACTCAACTCCTCCAGCTTATTTTGCAGTCCTTATATTCATTTTTGTAAATTACGGTTTGATTCAATGCTTTCTGTACGTTTTCTCAGGATGTTGGATGAAAAATATCCGACTCTGACCCATCAAAAAATTCCGACTCCTGGTAAAAATTTTCGACTAGAGAACAAAATTTTTATTTCATTTTTTGCATTATAATTTTACTTAAATGTCACTATTAAATGAAAAATATTAAAAAAAACACTTAAAATCAATCAATCAAATTGTTTTACTTAGTAAAATAACTATACTTAACGTCTTAAAAAGTACTGATAGAAAATTATGTGACTTTGTTGTTATAGCATTTATTTTCAGTGTCAAAGATGAATACATATCGCTACACATATTTATCTTTTTATAAATATGATTCTAAAAAATATCTTTTCGTAAATTCTTAGTCCTTTTCGGAGTCAAATGAAAAATGTCTGACTCCAGCAAAAGTATCTGACTGACAATCTGCGTCTTCCGTCAAAGTGTTAACTCCACTTCTCAAAATGAAAAGTACTCTCCAAATGTTTTTTTTACTCGCTAGTTGTTTTGTATATTACTGACCGATTTGGTGTTAGAATATCAATGTCCTATAGAAATAATTGATGACAAACACATGCTGCTTTCTAAGATTTGGGTCTATTAAAAGGTGTCCTGCAATATCTGTTTTGTTATATCTGATTTTCGCTGACGCGACATCGTCATATTTATGTGACTGGCCTGATATTAGGCGTGGCTCAGGTACATCACTAAACTACGCAAGCAGCGCAGAATACGGCACATGGTCCTACAATAATAAACAATCACATTTACCTGCATTTACCTTACTTTATAAAACGTTACCCATAAAGATTACTGTTGTGGTTTTAAACGATTAAGCGGTAAAAAATGAAAAAAAGTTCTTACAAAGGAGACTCACACTCGAGATTTACACTTAGTGTTTTGTAAAAACATTTATCAAACACTGTACATTTGATATTACGGAAAGATTTTAAATAACATTAATAATTGTAAACATTATTGTTTAACTGAAAATTTTTTCTAAAATATTTTTTCACTATCTGTTCAGATTTTTCATTCGATCTATAATAATATTAGTTAAAATAGCATTGACAAAAAGCCTCTAACTATTTGAACCAACTTATTGATCATAATTCAAAATTGTGTTACTTTGCTATGAACGTTTATGTAGATTAAATAATTATAATAATAAAACTCTTAAAACATGAATTGAAAGAAAAAATATATAATAACTATGGCTTCCGGAGATACGTGCGACCAATTTTCCGATGGTGTGGCAATTTCATTTTTCATTATTCTTTCAAAAATGTCATTGAAGTCATTACTTGAACTAAATACAAATAAAAATTAGCTTGTAACGAAACAGTAATAAATTTGTAAAGAAAGAGCCATATTCAAGAAATTTTATCCATTGTACTTTATTTTAATTAAAGAGGCGATCAGTTGTATACATTTCATTTAAATTTAGAGCTTTCATGTCTTGCTTGATTGTTTGCGACCAGGACTTCTTTGGACGGCCTTTGGGACGTGTGCCAGGTGCTTCAACATCTGCAAGAAAAGTTATGGCACTGTTTCCACATCGTTTGACATGACCAAACCACCGCAGACGGTGTTGCCGGCATTCGTCCTTTATATCATCTAAACCAGCACGACGCATGATTTTGGTTGATTTGATGTGGTCCTTCAGACTAATTTGTTGCATCCATCGGAGCATTTTCATATCGGTTCGGTGAAGTTGTTGTTCCAGTTTGGTTGTCATTGGCCATGTTTCTGAACCATATAACAATACCGTATCACAGATTTATAAAGTCTTGATCGTTGTGGTAGTGGGATGTCACGCCGCGTCAAAATAGAAGCAAGGAGATGCCATTTATTCCAGCATATATTAGATTCCAAATGTCACCAGTGCGTATCGGCTTTGTGATTTCTTCCATCAAAGTTATAAATAACAGTAGACTGAGAATCGAGTCTTGGTGATCTCCAACGCCGATGTCAAATGTATTCGTATACATTTCCATCACAAAGTGAACAAGGTATTCTGGAATGAGTTGTCGACGTAGACTCCACCTGATTGCTTCCCGGGGAACTCACATTATCATTCACACAACAAGTTTTTATTTATCGATCACCTCACTAATTCACTAAGCCATCATCTAGTCTATTAATTTGCCTTTTTATGCCATTACTTCATTTTATTGTCCATTTATTTTATTTTCTTTTATTTATTTTTTGTATTATTATTTATTATATTTTATTTTACTTTTCATGTTTAAACATTTTTCTTTCTCCGTTGATTTATTTATTTAATTATTCGTTTAATTTTATAATACTGCCTTGCATGCTGTAACAGTTTTTACGTCTGTCAGATCCTGATTTTTAAAGAATAATAAAAAAAAATTACATAAAAGATTCGCAGTTGGCCGTTGTAGGATGATAAACAGACAAATTTTTCCAATAAGAAAAGCTGAAAAAAAAACTCCGTTATCATAACATAAGATTTGACAGGTTGACATAGTTGAATTGCTTGATTAGGGTCGAAAATATTGATTACAATGTTGTCGAGAATGTAGGAAATTAAGAGATATGGCGGTTGGGGTATCTTCGGCGTCTCATCAGTGATTACGGAAAGTAATTGGTTGATAAGCGGGCAACCTATGAAGTTTGATTCATAGATATGGAAAGTCGACTTTTTATATTATGGTTTTATTTTTAATGCTTTTGCAATGACTTTTTGTTATTATTTTTCTTAAAATTATTTCTTATATATATATATATATATATATTACAGTTATGAAAAAATCAATAAAAAGAAACATCACGTTTGGATAATAAATTTACCAAGAAAATGGTGCCATGCCAAACAGAAGTATATAAAACATAACTCCAAGAGACCAGATGTCAACTTTGCAGTCATATCTGTTTGAATTGGAAAAGCACTTCATTTCGAAAACATATTGAAAACATTATTTCATTGCAAACCGAATATTAAAATTCTGTAAAATAGGTTGATTGACAAAAAATTGACTAATTCTCTATGTATCTGATAGAAAATATATCACGATAAAAGTATGGGAACATTTTTCCAATGTTAACATTATTTTTCAGGTGATAACGACCAACAAATTTTAGCTCAAAACAAAAATTAGAAAAGATTGGTAGAAATTTGTGTTTGGTGTGAAAAGTGTATATGTATAACATATAATTATAATACAAAGCTGTAATATACTAAAATTAGGGCGGTCTTAATCTGTCTGAAAACACGCCTATCTATACATATATGTTAGAGCTTCAAGAAACAAAAAGGGAAGATTTTAATAAAGACGTAGGCAAAAAATTAAAGAATTTGAAAATTGAAGCTGGACGGCAAGAGGTGATAAACAATAATGGGTTTTTCACAATAAAGCTAATTAAACATCCTTATAAAAGAGCAGCATTTAGCAGATTACATCAATATTTTCTGGTTTTCTAACATCAAAACTTTTTGAACAACATACTATAGAGTTGTGACATTGGGATGGTAACTAATATTGTTAATAGAAGACAAACATTATAAGCCAAGAATAAATTTTAAAAGATTCAATACAATGTACAGGCGTATGCCGATAAAAGATCGAGAATAGGCGGCGCGATGGTGTAATGGCTAAGATGCCTGGCATTGTTGATGGCATTGTTGTGTCCGGGTTCGAATGCAAAACAATTCTTCGCCTATTACATGCAAAAGTGTGTGATGCGTTGATTCACGTGCATTTATGCACCGTTTGTTTGTTGTAAGAATAATAATGTGCCTCAGCCGCTTGCCATGGCACTGTATAAAATTACATTACTATCATTATTAAGAAACATAAGCATATATATAAAATGAAATGAAAAATTATTTCGTGATTATTAGATTATATTTGACAATCAAGAAATTTTTAAAAAAACTTTTTTTATGTAAAACCATGTTTGTCATAAGATGATATATATAAATAACTGCGTTATCGCTACATTACAATTTGAAAACGTATTCGCAATTAAAATGAAAGTAAATGACATTACGGCCCACCCATGTTGCGAAAGCATCTCAGGAGCAATAAAATGTGGTGTACCACAGATTACAGTCAGCCTATCAGAAAATTCACAAGCCAACCCAAAGTCACATATTTTCAATTTACTTCCGGAGGAATCTTCGTGGATCTAAATGTTACAAACGATGGCATTATTATTACCTTCATACTAGAAAATGTTTTTCATAAAATAAAATAACATTTCGTTTGATAACTAACCAGAACATTTTCAAATTTGATATCTCTATGAATAATTTTATTAGAATGTATGTAATGGAGACCAGTTGCAATGTTGTGAAGCATCCCACTGATATCTTGTTCATTGTAATATTCTGTATTAACTAAAAACTCTCCCAAATTTCCAACCTGTTATAAAAAATTAAACATTATTTAAGAACGAATAACATTTATTTAATAGCTAGATGATTGTGAACTTTTTATCACTTAAAATTTACTTGATGTCAAGTAAATTTTAAGCGATAAAAAGTTCTGACAAATGTGTTATAAATGTGTTCTGACATCGGCGTTGGAGTTTCCCAATGATCGATTCTCAGTCCACTGTTATTTATAACTGTGATGGAAAAAAAATCACAAAGCCAATACGCACTGGTAACATTTTTTTTTATCCTTTTGACACTTTTAACAGCCACGTCTGAGCAGAATGCAGGACAGATGTTTGAAGATTGGAACACCAGACTCGCCGATCATGGATTCAAAGTCAATATCAGCAAAACCAAAGCAATGAACACTGGTGAACCCATTCAATCCACAGCTACTGGACGATGGCTCTGTTCAGTTTGTTGTTCAGTGGTGTCACAAACGTTGTTCCAAAATAATTGGTAATTTTTCTAAAGTGTCCAATTTTGTTTGTCCTGCTTGCATCAATCCACAACAACAAATTCGAAGCCATTAAGGTAGAGAAAGTCACATCGTTTCAATATCTAGGGGATGTTCTGGATTGTACTGGAACAGCTGAAGCTGCTGTTCGAGCACGCATACGTGCAGCCTGGAATAAATGGCATCTTCTTGCCTCTATATAGATACGGTGTGACATCCCACTACCACTACGAAAAAGACTTTATAAATCTGTGATACGTCCGGTGTTGTTATATGGTGCAGAAACATGGCCAATGACAACCAAACTGGAACAACAACTTCAACGAACCGACATGAAAATGCTTCGATGAATGCAACGAATTAGTCTGAAGGACCACATCAAATCTACCGAAATCCTGCGTCGTCCTGGTTTAGATGATATAAAGGACGAATGCCGGCAACACCGTCTGTAGTAATGTTCTCTTTTCATAACCGGACTGTTTAAATACATCCTCATTCGAAGTATGAGAGGTCTAACTAATTCTCATAATTATTCTAAAAACCATATCTCAGCAGCGTAAATCTTTTTCCATTTCTTTAGAAATTGTCCAGGACTCAGAGTCGTAAGTTAGCACATGAAAATTGTAACCCCCAAACATTTTTTATTTTGTTAATATTATGATTTTACTGTTGGTGAGGATGTTTTTCATTTTAGAATAAGCATCCTTCTTTTGATATCCACATCACATTTACAACCTGAGGTAATCAGACTTCCGAGATAATTGAAGCTTTTGATTTGTTTCACCTGTTTACCATTAAGGGTTATGGAGCAGATCGGGGCGGTTTTGCTTTTACTGATAACCATGCACTCTGTTTTGTTGATGTTAATTCGCAAGCCTTTCTTTTCACTTTCAAAAACCAGTTTGGAAACAATTGTTTGCAGTTTTTCCATTGAATCTGCTATAAGAGCTGTATCACCAACACATTGTTAATATTCACACTTTCAATGGATATTCCAAGTAGATCTCTCTTTTTCATGAGGATCTCACAATAGAGATTGTATAGGCCTGGAGAGAATAAACAGCCTTGCCTAACACCTTTCTTTATTTCGACATATCTTGTTACTAACTTTCATCGCTGCTCTTTGATCATAATAGAAGTTTTTGATAACTCTCGTGTCTTTTTCATCAATGTCCAAATTTTTCAATGTTTCCATAAGCTCCACGTGTTTTACGCTATCAAAAGCTTTGGAGTAATCGACAAAACATAAAAACAAGTTTTCATCTCAATCGCTCGTTCACGTTCACTGATCATTCGTAGCATAAAGATAGCGTTTCTTTTGCCACAATCCTCAACAAAACCACATTGGACATTTGAAATTTCAGATCTGATTTTGCTTCGTGCTCTCATCATCAGAATTCTCGAGAGAAGTTTTGTAAGATGGCTCATCAAGCTGATTGTTCGATGTAGTTCACATTCCGTTGACCGTTGCATTAGGTTTTTTAGGCAATGCAATAAATATTGACTTCGATAGATCTTTACAAATATGGTAAACAATGCTGAAAGTGATTATTAAATGATAATTGAATACTGTAAAAAAATTATCGTGGAAAAAAAATGCGATTCAAATAAATATTTGAAATTTCAGATCTCATAAAATAAATAGGTACTACTGGATATTTTTAACTGATTTGCCGTTACTTATCTTTCTGTTAAGCTTCGTTATAATGAATTCTGGCAGATCAACAAAAATATCCCATTTTTTTACCTAAAGAAATTAAAATATAAACTTTATTTAAACCTATTTCCACAAAAGTTATGACCAACCTGCATGTAACGGTTATCACAAGTCTTAAATTGTTTTTACAATTTTCTCAATCAGGTTTTTTTTCGTTAAAACGCGGCAATCTCAATGTTTACTATTGTCATTTTATATCACTGGACACATAAAATTAAAAAAAATGTCTGGTAATAACAAAACGATCATGACATTGTTTCAATTTATCGTTAGGTAAATATATCATCATCAAGTTTGTTTCCAAGTTGTTAGCTAAATGGTCTTGATTAAACATTCTAAAATGTTTAGTTGTCTTCAACAAGAAAATTGTGTAAATTTCTTCGGACTAATGTCGAGTAATGGTTTACTGCATTACAGTGTTCTATTTATACCACTTCAGATACGCATTTTTTAATCGTTGTTAAATCAAGATTATAAGCTTTTATGAAATAAAACTACATTTATGAATAATTTTATGCGTCAATTTATTTAGGCCAATAAATAATATAAATTTTTTAAAATTATTTTTTAAATTGAAAAATTGACGTCGCTATTCATGATTAACCTATAGTGATTATTATTATTTTAAACTATTTTCGAAACAATTTTGCTTCAAACCTTGTTCTCAAACATTTTAGTATTTAATATAGTTGTCCTATATTTTTATCTTTCAAGCAATTTTGTGAGTGCAACATGCTGTTTTCATGGTAACTAACTTGGCTGTATTCCAGCACGAGATATATATGCTCCTGAGTTTCAAACTTGTTGATAAGACGCAAGATATTTTCATGTTTCAGTCTTTTCATGATATTAATTTCTTTCATGAGCCTCTCATGATTTCTTTCAATTTTGTTTTGATCAATTATTTTTAATGCCATAACAATACCTCTTTTCCTAAAATTTAATTTTCAAATAAAATATTAATCTGAGAGCATTTTATTTTAACTGAATAATAATAATAATAATGTGAAACTAATACAATGAAAATTTCATAAAAATTTACTTGTCTTTGCACTCTTTGACAATAGAGAAATTTCCAATTCCAATCTCATTGCCAATTAAATATTTGTCTGTCAACTTTTCGAAACCATTTGACTCTCGATAAAAATTATGGATATTTTTATAAATAATTTCCTTCTATTGTTATTACCAATATAGATAATATACTAAGATTTTACTAGTTCAAAATAGTTGAAAGACTTCTAACAAAAAACCAACATATTTTTAAGCGGCAGCATCTCAAAATCACGTCAGAATCCTCAGTTTCATTCTTACTCTACTAAAGCCTCATTCTAAGCTTGGTAAGGCATTAAAAAACTGCTCCACTTGCATGACTTTTCCTAAAAATCTCGTTTAAGTAGCTCACAATTCATTTTAGAAGCCCATTTCAATTTTATTACAGGTGTCGTATTTTGTTTTAAATGAAAATCTTTTTCAACCATTTTTACAGTTTATTAGTATCAATTTAGACAGTTTCTGCAATACTTGTACGTGTTAGGTTAATATTCTGATAAATATTTTTATTTAAATACTATTGGATAACATAACATAACATAACATAACATAACATAACATAACATAACATAACATAACATAACATAACATAACATAACATAACAATGTTTAAAAAGGTTTACTAGACTAGCATCTGTGTAAGAACCACTACAAAATAAATGTTCTAGTATCCTAGCTTGATTTTAAAATTGTTGATTAAATCCACTAAAATAATTTCATCGCTCAGCTCGTTCCAGGCGTTTACCACCCTGATGCTGAAGAATCTTTGCTTGATTGGATTTTCTGCCTTTCCTTTTTTCTAGTTGAAAGAACCTGGTGAACGGTGTTTCTTCTTTTCCAATTATCAACTTATATGTCTAGTGTTGTTAATCCGCATTCTTTCAGTCTATTCATATATTCTAGTTTTCCAACTCCTGTTGCTCTACGCTGTATCCGTTCAAAATTGTCTTTATACTTTTGCAGATCTGGACTCCAAACCTGTGAACAGTAATCGAGATGAGGGCGAACTAATGTTTTATGCAAGCTTATAATGATCGACTTTTCTCTGCTCCCCACAATTCTTCTGAAACATCCAAATATTTGATTTGCTTTGGCTACTGCCAAAGCACATTGTCTTGATGTTTTCGTGCTTTTATGAATAGTAATTTCGGGTCCTTTTCTTCTTCTGTAGATCGAAGGTCCTTACTGCCAAGTTGATACTGAAAGCCTTTGTTCTTTCTTCCCATATGCATAACTTTACATTTGTCTCTTTTAAATAGCATTTGCCAATCTTCAAACCATTTGTATGGTCTTGTCAAATCTTGTCTTAGTACATCCGCATCTTCCTCGTTATTGATCCTTGCACGCAACTTCGTGTCGTCCGCAAATTTTGAATTTTTGACATTATGCCAGAGTCGATATCATTAATGTAGATAACAAATAGTAGAGGGCCCAGCACCAAATCTTGAGGAACTCCACTTGTAACGCTAATCCAATATGAATTTTTGCCTTTGATCCGTACTTTTCGTCTTCTGTTCTTCAGCCAGTTAGTAATCCATTGTAGCAAATTTCCAGATATTCCACATGCCTGTAGTTTTTTGACGAGTCGTTTATATGGCACTTTATCAAATGCTTTTGCGAAGTCTAAGTAAATTATGTCTACGGAGTTTTCACTGCCCACATTGCCGTATACTTCCTCAAAAAAATTCAAAAGATTAAACAAACAAGCAAGTCCCTTCATGAATCCGTGTTGGCTGTTTCCTATTATTTTGTAGTTCGCCAGATAATTGACTTAGTTGCTCTTCACTATTTTTTCTAATACTTTGCATAATATACATGTTAAACTGACTGGTCTGTAGCTGCTGGTGTCGCACCTGCTCCCTTTCTTGAATATTGGTGTGATAATGGCATCTCTCCAGTTTCTTGGTATTTCACCTGTTTTGATTGATTCCATAAATATTTCAGTTAGCGTTGCTTCTATTTCATTTTTTACTTCTTTTAAGAATTTGGAGTGTAGTTCGTCTATTCCAGAAGTTTTGTCTTCCTTCAGAGATTCGAGCACCTTTACCACTATCTCTTCTGTAATATCCAGAGTATCTGTCCTTGGTTTTCCTTCAACAGTTTATCGGGTCTGGGATACATTCGTTGTTTTCTTCTTCCAGTACAGATCCAAAGTATTTATCAAGTATTTCCGCAGTTTCTATGTAATCTGTGACAATATCACCTTGGTCGTTCTTTAGCGGTCCAACCATCGTGTTCCTTTTTCGCTTGCTCTTCATGCAGCTGTAAAAGCTTTTGTTATCTCTTTTTATGTTCTGAATAAGTTTAACTTCGTATTCTTTAATACCCTCCTTGTTTGTTTGACTTGCAACGTTTATTTTTTTCCACATATTTTTTCTTATCTTCGTATATTAGACTTTCAATAACAACAATAATAACAATATGCTGTAATGCATGTGTGTGCATTGAGTCAGGTTACAGTAGTAACGAGACTGTAACAGCTTTAAATTATTCATCTAATAATTGAATCTATACAGTTTTTAAAAATATTCAAGTCTTTTGCATCAATTGTTTCCTGAGATAAGTTATTCCAATTGTTGACTATACGATTTGTAAAAAAACTTTTTTCGGCAGTTTTTAATTTTTCCATTCGTAATCTTTTATTATGTCCTCTTGTTCTTTGGTCAAACACGAATATCGGTTCATTATGCCAGTTTAGTATATCTGTGCAACTTACAAATTTGTACATCTGAATTAGATCACATCCGGTTCTTCTTTTTTCTAACGTTGTTTGACCAATCATATTTAATCTGTCATGGTATGGTAAGTTTTTTAGTTTACACATTCTGGTTGCTCTTTTCTGAACTTGCTCTAACTTTGTTATGTCTCCTGTTAGATATGGATTCCAGACTGTAGCCGCACACTCCAGGTGCGTTCTTAACAGAGATGTATAAAGCCGTTTTAGTGATTTTTCGTCTAAAAACTGAAAAGACTTTCTAATCATGCTTATTTTTCTGTTTGCTTTCCAAACTGCATAATAGACATGTTCTTTCCATTTCAGATCATTTGACACATAAATACCAATGTCTTTTTCAAGTTCAGTTTCATTTAATTTTATTTTTTCTTTCCTATCATTATACATATAGTAATCAAATCTAGGGTTATTCCTACCAATATGCATTATTCAACATTTTTCAGTATCGAATTTCACCTGCCACTTGTCTGACCAATTAAACATTTCATACAAATCATTTTGTAAATTAGTATTAATTTTATTATCTTATATTAATTTAATAATCTTTGTGTCATCTGCATATAATTTAAAATTATTTCTGACGTTGATAGTAAGGTCACCACAAATAGTAATGCTCCAAGTACCGACACTTGAGGAACCCCACTCAGGACATCTATCCAGCTTGACACATACTCCCCCATTACCACTCTTTGCTTTCTTTTACTTAATAATGCTTTGCACTAACCTAACAATTTATCTTTAACACTAAGATTTTCTAATTTTATACATAATCAATCATGTGGTACAGAATCAAAAGCTTTAGCAAAATCAAGAAATCTTTTCCAGGCTTTATTTTTAGCACTTCTGGCTTTCTTTACTTCTTTATTTACCAAAGAACACTTCTCGTTATTTATTCTGTGGATTGGCATTTCTTTTTCCATAACCTTTTTCATATGACAAAAACCGCATCCATTTTCCCTGTACACTAAGGCCTGCCAGTCTATCTTTTAAGTTTATATCTTTGATTTGCCTTCTGATTTTGTCGTAGTCTGCTTTGCAATAGTTGTATCGTCCTTTTGTGATACTGTTTCGGTTTCATGTTCAACAACTGCTTCAAACTTTATTGTCTGATGATCACTGGATGTTATTGTAATTTTGCTTTTGTTCTACTTCTATGATTGAGCCATTTGGCATGCATATAAACAGCATACTAAACTGTTTGGTAAGCATATAAATGATATTCTGTTTAATTTAGAATATATGTTGGGTTTAGACTATCATAAATACAATTATTTATAAAGATCAATGCGTTTTCGGCTTTATTCAACTTGTAGTTGAGTTTCTCAATTTTTCTAACGAGACTTTTATCATCTTGATGAAGTTTATTAAGGTTAAATAAAAAACTTTTAATATTTGACATTTTTGACAAAACATTATTAATAACGTTAAAGAGCTTTTCTGTAGTAATTATGTTATTAATAATGTCTTGTCAAAAATGACAAATATTAAAAGTTTTTTTCTTTAACCTTGTAAACTTCATCAAGATGATAAGGGTCTCGTTAAAAAAATTGAGAAACTCAACTACAAGTTGAATAATGCCGAAAACGTAGTGATCTTTATAAATAATTGTATTTAGAATATATATAGAGAGAGTTTTGTGATATTGTCATATGTAGTTCATCTGGTATTTATAGTATTTTTAACAAAAGAACTCCATTGTTCTATTGTTTCTTTGTGTAATTTCTTTGTATGCACGTGTATGGGTATAGGCCTGCACTTACTTTCCGAAAAACACATCTCAGTCTCTGGCCCTCAGAAAAAAATTTGTGTTTTGTACCCAATTGGTTGAATTAGTTAAACAAATAACATATTAAAATAATGCCACTTTATATCACAATTGAAATTCTGATTACAACTTTTACAAAGTTGAACATTTACCATCAGTTTCAATTCTATAATCCACTGATTTTGCACCAGATCTTTTAGGTTTTTCCAACGAGTTTATTTCTAATACAAAAGAATTTTTCAAAAATTAATTAATTTGAAAAGTTAATTTAAAATTATTAAAATTTAAAAACTATTGACTTTACAATCATTCGAAAGAAGGAAGTTAGTTGAAATGTTTTTTTAGAATATTCAACTGACTACGGGACAAATTTATTAACTAAAAACCTGACGGAGTTGATACAAATGAAAATTAATTGTTACCCTGATTGCTAAGAATTAAATCATTTTTGTCAATCAAATCAGTTCCAAATGCGATGTACAAATTATCTCCAGAAAACAACTGATCAACCATTGTTATCTGCATGATTAATTTGTGAGAATTTCAATTTCATATTTTTGTTATTTATAGTCATAATAAAACACAAATTTGATATAATGTTGCCTTTTTGAAAATATATTTTTCAAATTAATGACATGAAAACAGAAATCATGTCATTAAATTCTATTTGTTAACATAGTGACTGTCCAATTCTTGACTGATCTAAAACTAGACCTCAATGTCAACTTTTCCAGCAAAATAGACCTATGAAAAAACTAAAAAGAAATCATTCTAATAATCTAAGAGTCAGCCAATTGTAGTAACAGCAAGAAAACAGAGAAAAATGTTAACTTTATTGTGGCATCTAGAAAGCAGACTTAGTGAAGCTGTGCTGTGCAATTCAAGAAAACTTGTTTTAACTATGTACTATTTTTTATTTCAACTAAAAACATTCAAAACATTACCGTTTGCAATTAAAAAAATTCTGCTAGAATTATATTAACATTAAATTATATTAACATTATAATTATATTATAATTATATTTCAAGCAAGATTTGTATTACACGCAATTGTATTATTAAGTATAATAGAAGTTATAACTATTTGGTTATCTATATAAAAGAGCCATAGTTTTACATGTTCCTGTATGTATACTTAATAAAATTACTTCAAATGAGGCAAATTTGCAAGCCATAAACTTTGTGATGATAAAGCTGTTTAATCACCAAAATAATACCTCTTTCCCTTCAGATGAGAATAAATGTTTTACACAGCCAGAGTCCAATTTGATAAAAGAACTTAAATCATCTAAAACTTTTCCAAAAGTTGGAGCAGTCTTTGAACTGAGAAGCCATTGAAATATTTGTCTTGGTCTACCTGTTGCATTTCGCACTATATTTATTATTTTTGCATAATTTTTAGTTGGTTGCTGAGCAATTTGTTGATTATTATGGTGAAGAGATTGTGAAATGTTCTTTTTAGGTTGAGTAGGCCACTGATGTTGATTTGACATTTTAATGCCAGACACTGAAGGATTATTCATAGTTGATAAATTTGTCTTTTGTAACTTTGAATTTTTAATAGATAACGGAGTTACAGGGACAATTTCATTAACAAACAGCTTTGTAGTTTTCCACTTAGGATTACAAGTTTGATTTATATAATCCATTGGGACAAATAAGTTAGAGCTACTGCACACATAAGATTCACCTTCCTAATGAAATGATAAAATTTGTTTATTATGCTAATCTGCCAAAACCATGATGTTGATAATCAACTATTATTATAAATTATTAAAACTGAAAAAAATAGATGCACCTCCATTTGATTTACACTTGTTATTTTTATCCCAGAGAGAGTAAATATGGTCCTAACCCCAAATGGCATAATCCTTTTATCACAAAAGTTTGAGGAGCTCAAATCTTTAAGAAGAGTTTCAAAGTCTTTGTATCTACTGAAATTTAAAGGATACAGCAAGCCAGTGAAATATTTATCCCCATTGCGATAAAATTTCACACGGACAGCCCGTTGAGAGCATGAAAAAGAACTATTTGATCTCTTGATGGTATGGTTTGGGTTCCTACTATTTTCTTTGTTGCTAGTTGTAAGAGAATTCATGATCAACGATGTGCAAATTTTTAGACAAAAGTGATTATTATAAATTCGATACTTTTTAAAACAAGTCTGTATCAGTGCATTTGTATAAAATAAATAACTATAAAAATAAATAACTGTAAACTTTTCGAATCGTCATTTAAAATGTAAAACGTGGGGAAATAAATTTCAAAATGTCATCAGCGGAGAAATACGTTTTACGTCAACAAAACACAAAGAACAAATTTTTTCTGAAGCAAATAAAGTTGTATAATATCTAATATTATCACATATATGAATATAATTATGACTTAGAATATTACAGACATGTCTGTTAAAATTAAAACTTACTGAAAATTTTGCTTTATACAACGAATGAGAAAGTTTCAAATTAACTAATCCCTAACAATTTGTGATTTAATTTAACAAGCCCTCGTGTTCCACAAAAAAATGCATTAATGAACAACTTACACTGGTTGGACTTATATTTAATATTACTCATAATTTTACTTTTTTCAATTTTTTTTATCACAAATTTGTCGTCTTATTCGAAAGAAAAAGATGGAAATATTAAAAAGATTGGTGAAATATTTTTGCTTCCGTTTCTCTGCGATAAGCAATGCTAATTAAAAACAAACACTTTTTAAAATCTTAAATAACAATTATATACTGTAATATTATTTAATTATAATTATAAAATAACTAGTAATAAGTAAAATTTCACTTTGTTGACTCAATCTGATCATGACTTTGCTATTCAAATAAAAAAACAGGAGCTCAAGGCCGGCGTTAGCATTAGTTAGTAGGGTCTGGGATTTTATAATTAAAAAGTGTACCTTTAAAATTAAATTATACTACATATAAAATAAGCGTTACTAATCCTTCGTGCTTATTGATAGCAATGTGTCAAGAAAGTGTTATTTTGCCCATGTTTATATCTATTTTAAAATTTATTTTATATTATAATTATAATTATCTCCAAACGAATCATTATTAAATTTATTAAAATGGATGGATTATAAATTCAATTTTCCAAAATAACATCTTCCTTAGTTATACAAGTGGGTATGATCTTTGTATATTATTATCATAACTTATATAAAATTATTATAAATGCTATATTATATTTAATTTAATATATGTCATATTTTATAGACACTCACAAAAGTTAACACAATTGTCAATGTTATGAATGCTGAGAAAGATTATCCAGTTGTAATCAAAACTTCAAGCACTGGCAATGGTAAAATATTACAGAATAACCTCGATCTAGCCAAACAAAAGGCATCATCTTATGCTACAAAACCATCATACATTAAACCCAAGAAGTTTGTTAAAAAAGAAAGATACTCCAGCTGGTGGCTTCTTTGTCCTTTCAGACCCTTTTCAAAGTTATTGATTACGTAATAATAATAATAATAAAAAAGTTGAATATTATACTATATAGTATTTAGTACTGATATTTTTTGTCCAGTAATTTCTATTTTTATGTTTCATAACTTTTTAAGTTAAAAGGATTCCTTTAGTTTTTGTGTTAATATAGTTAACACATCTTTGTTGCTTACCCATTATATTTTGCTGTACTTTCAACATTTAACAAAATTTATCATATTGTGCTTACAAAAGCAAAATGATACCTCATACGCTTGATAATTTGAAAGTAGTTTATGAATTTGCATTCAGTGCAACTGTTTGTTCTCACAGTGGTGGTTATTAGGCATTTTATTGATTAAATGTCTATAATTTTTGTATTTCTAGTAAAAGTAACACAAGTTTTTAAATTATTCACTATTAATTTATAATAAATATGATTGGTGACTTTAAAATGGACCATTATTATAAAATTATGCTGAAGACTTTTTGAGAAATACTTAATTTATTTATAAGGTAAATAGAACTAGTTTTGGAAACATCATAACTGAGATATTTTTATGAATATTGAATGCTTTGCTTTTACAACAGTGTAAACTGGCCAAAAACAGAAATTATTAACAGCTGTTTATTTAGAATGGGCGAATATATATTATATGTCCATATGAAATTATACATGCCTAAAAATTATTTCATAGCATAATATAATGCAGATGTCTCTAACATAATATCTGTTTTTCAACATAATATCAGTAAATCTATTGAACTTGCAAAATATTTCAAATGCTTCAACAAAATTTCTATAATTTTGGTTCAGATTTCATTATTTTTAATGGCTTAATTTCTATTGTTTAAAATTTACAAGTGCCGTAATCTAAGATCAATGTTACCAGGAATTTTAAATTAGCAGCATTTTTCAATAAATTATGTACCTTATAAGGCTTGACGAATACAATTTTTATTTTCTTTTTTCTCCATTAATCATTAATATATAAAAAAGGTGGTTGATTTTCAGTAATTAGCTGGATCACGAATCTATAGAATAATGATATTAATTTTTTATTGTTTCACTAAACATTAGTTTTATTATATATTATGTTATATATTAAGTCAAAAATTTAAAGCAAAATTTTATTTGTACAACTTTTGTCTTTTTAATTCTTTCATTAAAGTGTTTCATTATGGCTTTTTTGTTTTTTAATTTGTTTTGTTCTTTGCAGTTTGAAAATATAATAAATTGTGTCAGTTCAGCTCAAATATATTTTTTTTTCTAAAGGCAGAAAAATGAAAATGAATTTCCATTAAGATACTTAGGACTGTATAATATGATGACATTTCATTGGATGACTAAAAAGATCTATAGAATATATAAGTATGGGTTTTCAGACACTGAAAAATGTTGGAACGTTCCCCATAGTGAACAAGCTCGTACAAATTATAAAAAGTTTTGAATTTTTTTCATTGTTTTTTAATCATTTTACAAAAACTTGGTCTACAATTTAATTTCCAGGATAAAAAAAATTTGGCTTTATGAAGCTAATGAAAAAAAGAAACTAAAAAATTACCAAATGTTGCCTGAAAAACAATCAGAGAGAAATAGTGGTAATCCTAAATTGTTGAATGTACTAATAGATTTCAGCCTTCCATTATTCCTAGCCAGTGTTTTTGTCAACTTTCTTAGCAATTTTGTGGGCTTTCTTGGACCAGTAAGAAGTCACTTTACATTTATATATAATAATTTGTTCAATATTTTACATGGTAGTCTACTTAAGGCCTGTTTTCCACGGCATTTATTTGTAAACGTTTTGATAAGTCTCTATCTGTGGTTTATACCATTTGTGCAAAGTGAATTAACACAATTTTTAGCATTTTTATTTCTTAAGCACAGTTTTTTTTATTTCACATCATTATTCTAAATAAGAGTTAATGTATACAAATTATTTTAAAAACATGTCAATCAGTGTCACAAGAAAATTATCAATTATTTTTCTTATTTTTATTCTAATTACAAAAAAAACAATATAATAAGTTTTTTCATGCCATAATAAGTGTTTTCATATAAACATCCAGACGAACTGAGACATGATCGGAAAACGACGGTCATTTCGCAGACTCATTCTCAGATTGTGTGACAATAGATTGCGAAAAGATTTGTTAAAGTTGTTAACATTTCAATTCCAAAAACTAATTAATCTATAGCATCAAAAAATAAGCTAATAAGGAAATGATCAACTCTAGAGGTGCATTCAGAATTAGATTTACAAACACGCAATTTAAAGCAAAAAGAACAAAGAGCATATACAATTACACTCTGTTTTCAAGTTTAGACAAGTACAGAAATACATATTTACATTTCTACAAGTTTGAAAATTATAAAATTTACTGCTATGAAGTAAATCAAACTTTCTAAGCAATTTCCCTACTGTTGAACTTGAATTTTTAATAGAAAAACAAAGTATTAATTTTGAGATGCATTGATTTTATTTAAATTAAAATTTGTGGTTTAATTATAATAGCTATTTATTTAGTTAATTCTTTTGATTACATGTCTTATACATGTTAAAATTAAATTTGAATATTGATTAATTGATAATGACCGTAATTTCTTATAACAGGCTGTTTTATTCAGATTCCTGCTTGAATATGTTCAAGATAATAAAATGGACAGCAAGTTATACGGTCTCGGTCTTGTTGGGTTGCTTTTTGTAACAAACATGATGAAAAGCCTATTGTTTACCGCCAGTATGCATTTGGCTTGTCTTTGGGGTTAGTGGATATATGACTTTGTGATAGGTAGACGCCTATTTCCTCAATTGCTACCTCAATAACGAATGAGGTAATAGGTGTCTATTATCTAATAATATCTAATATCTATTGGCCAAGTTAATATGAGCGATGTTTTTGTACTTTTTTATTTTCCTAGAACCATATTTATGGTTTTTTGTTCTATTATTCTAGTAATTTTGTCTGAAATCGGACCTTCGATGAGTGGAGCGTCAAAGTTAACATTCATGGGATTTGTTTCGTTTAACAAACGGCTGAAGTATTCTCTTCACTGTAGCTTGATCTCATCTTGTTCAAGAACCATCTCGTTTTTGTCGTTTTTGATACACGAGGCACCAACTATGTCTTTTTTCGTACGCTTTGCTTGTTTTGCTATACGATACAGAGATTTCATTTGTTCACCTTTGCTTTTAGTGAGGCACTCTCTGCACTGATCTGTCCGAGCCAGTGCGACTTGACGTCTTGCATAGTTGTTCTTCTCACGGAAAATTTTATGGTCATCAACAGACTTTGATTTTTGCCATTGATTGTATGCAACTTTCATTTCAGCTATTGCATTTTGTACTGTCATTCCACCATCAATTGTCCCGTTCATGCTGACGTTTTGTACCAGTTTTCCCACAAACTGTAGTTGCAGCGTTTATCAAAACGGTTTTGTATGTACTCCAATCTGTACTGGCTTGCGATTGGCGATCTAACTGTGTGGCGACAATCTGTTGAAATTTTTCTCGATAAATGTTACTTTTCAGCTTCCACGTTTTGATTCTCCGAGGCATTTTTTTAGACTTATGTTTTGACAGTTCGACAACCAGGTCTGCCACA
The DNA here is from genome assembly GCF_000326865.2 of Helobdella robusta. NCBI lineage: Eukaryota > Metazoa > Annelida > Clitellata > Rhynchobdellida > Glossiphoniidae > Helobdella > Helobdella robusta. The sequence continues at coordinate 845,822 of NW_008703942.1, forward strand.
AGGAGTATAACTTTGACATTTTTGAATAGCCTTCGGTGTTGTTGCTTGACAGCGAAGAAATCAATTTGCGTGGCTGATGGTCCACTTTTGTATGTTATGAGATGTTCCAACCTCTTTCTAAAATATGTATTCAGTAAACAAAACCCGTGACTTTCAGCAAACTCAAAAATGCGGTTGCCATCTTCATTCCGTTCTCCATAGCCAAAACCGCCATGTACGTTGTCAATACTATCTGTTTTCTCTCTAACGTGGCTATTGAGATTGCCTCCAATCAGGATTGTTTCAGATTTTGGTATTGTTGAGGTGGTGTCAGAAAATGCAGCCCAGAAGTCATTTTTCATCTCTTCTGATTCGCCTGTCTGTGGTGCGTATGCAGAAAAAATAATCATTGTTTGCTTTTCTATGCAAAGCTTGATCAACATGAGACGTGAATTAATCCTTTTAATATCCAGTACTTCTTGGGCTAGCGGTTCTCTGACAAAAATTCCAACACCATTTTTGGCCGTCTTTTGACCATTCCAGAATAGTTTATATTATAGTTTATAGCTCATAAAATTGTACTTTTGATTATTTGAGGAAATGAAGAACATTTCAGAAAAAGAGCCTAAGAGCGAATTAGATTAACATTTCGGTAAAACGGGATTTGTTTGATGCACATTATCGTGCTACACATGAATTTGAAATTATCACGAATCAGATTTGAACTATTTAAACTATTTAATTTGAAATTTACTAGACAATTGGACAGCTCATTGTCGGTTGTATAAAATTTATGGTGAAGATTGACAAACTTGAACTTCTAGCAGGATTGAAATTTATTTTTGAAATTCTACAAGCACTGCATCACACATTTTTTGCGCAAACAGTTTGGTTGAAGTTACCGCACAATTTTCCCAGTAATCTACTTCAGATGTTACACTATTACTGACTGAGCTAATTTTTTTTATGTTATTGTAGAATGGTATTACACTTATGTTTATTTTACATACTATATTTGATATTTTTTTTAATTTAATACCTACCATTATAATTATTTATACCAAACCACTTTAACATTTACCATTACAATTGTACCTACAAACTTTTATAGTTCATTATAATATTTATACATTATTTATCTTAATATTTTTATAAAATTATGGATTGGCTTAATTTGCTTTCGTGTACATTCATCGTGTATTAACTTCGTCATACGATGTAATTTAGTTCACACCAGGTTGGGCTGTGAATACCATAATTTGTATTTTCGTTACGTGCTTATTAACTGGTAACGTTGACTGTTTGGTACAGCTTGCAGGTTAAAAGCTGGAATACTTTTCTTCATGTATAAAAAGATTACCAAGGCCCAAGGTTTACAAGGCAGACGACCAGGAGAGGTAAAACTTTTCTAAGTTGACTAATCACAGTTTAAAAATTTATCAATTTCTAATGAATGAATTTATTGATTTCTAATAAAAATTCATCACTTTTTATTGGATTTTCTGACTATCAAACAGATTATAAACTTTTTTGCTAACGATGGTCAACGTTTTTATGATCTGTGTCTGTACTTTCCTAATTTTATAGTTGGGCCCTTTCTGGTAGTTTCTGCTCTTGGATTTTGTGGTTTGTATATGGGATTGTTTTGCTTGGCAGGAGCAGCAAGTTTGTTAGCATACTATTTCTATCAGGTACCTGTTTTTGATGTTTTTATTCACGTTATCATTTTTATGATGTATAAAAATTAAGTAACGAAAAATGTTAGTCTAAGTATTTTCATATTATTTCCATGACTTTGCATTTCCCTATTTCTACATTGAAGAAGTATTTTACGGGCAAGAGTTTCTTTAAAATCTTCATAGTGATTTTGAATTTTTCGTTTCATTTAAACTATCGAAAACTTTTTTGTTCTTTTGCTAAGAACTCCCACAGTTACTTTTTACAAAAATACAACTGTTCGTTGTTTCTACATTTTTTGAAATTATACATCCTTATTATTCTTTATTTTTAAACAAAGACTTTGTTATTGTAATAAATATAGAAAATTTTACTTCGGATATTTAAAGAAAAAATAAATTTATTAGTTACCATTTATGTCCATTAGCTCTGCTGTCCTCTTTCTTTTTTGTGCAACCTAAAATGTTCTTATTATTCAACTTATTAAAAAGTTAAAACTAAAAATAAAATATTTTAAAACTGAAATCAATAATTTAATCTAATAATTTAAATTTAATCAGCAGTCATGCGAAGAAAGACTAAACACTGCAGCACACGCATGTTCAAACACATTTAAGCCACAAACACATATATATTTATAACAAAACATAAGCTACGTTGTCTCTTTTGAATCTCCCAAAATTCATTCATGGTCCTAATACAGATACATACATTTATGCATTCATGTAACTTGTCAGTTAGTTAACAGTAGAATTTTACTTCCTCAGCTGATAGTTGCCAAGATGAACAATAAAATTAGGATGAAAGCATTGACAGCTACTGAAAATAGGGTAATGATTCACAAATTTATTTCTTTTATTTATTATTGGTTTATTATATATATATGTATATTGTATATATATATATAAGTATATATATATATACGTTTTCAAACGTATATATATGTATACGTTTTCAAAATTATAGAACGTTCCGTTGAGTTAGTTTTGAATAATCATATAAATAGAAATGGTATTTGGCCTTCGCATCAATCAGAAAGTTTAATTCGACCGAAAGCTCTATCAAATATATTCTTTCATTTTCATTCAGCAGTTAATGTACAAAAAGTAACTTTGTTGACATTCCTGGACATGAGTTCGGCGTTCGATACTGTGAATCATAAAATCCTGTTGGACAGACTGAAATATTGTTATAGTTTGAATAAGATTGCGTAAACGTGGTTCGAATCATTTCTTACTGGTCGGACTCAGCAGATTTCTTACTCAGATGGTCTCTCGGAACAAATGAAACTTACGTCAGGGGTGCCTCAAGGATCTGTTCTTGGACCGATTCTCTTTAATTTGTACGTTGCAGAGATATTGGCTGGTACATGGCAACGGTTGAACCTTCATCGATTAACATCAGTTTGACTGATATAAGTTTCAGTAAAACGGTCATCAATTTGGGAATTGAGATGGACTCCCGTATGACAATGGGTCCACAAGTCAGTCTATTGGTTAAAAATATATGTTCCAACTACTTCAGTTACGTCAAGTCACAAAATCGGTAGATAGAGATACAATGACTTTATTAGTACATGTTTTCGTCAACTCTAGATTGGATTGTTGTAACAGTCTTCTAAATGGTATAACTGATAAACTGTTGTCTAAACTTCAGATGCTTCAGAATCAGGCTGCTAGAATGATATACCGCAAATTAAAATTTGATTATGCATCACCAATTCTAAAGGAGTTGAATTGGCTTCGTCTTAAACAAAGAATCATGTTCAAGTTGGGTGTAATGGTATTTAAAAGTTTGAATGGTCTGGCTTCGAAATATTTAGAAGAAAAATGTATTAGAGTTTCATCTATGTCATCATATGGGCGCCTAAGGTCTGCTGATTCAAACACGCTGTATGTTAGAGATCGGAATCTGAAAACAGCAGATAAAAATTTTGCAGTTGCTGGGCCTATTTTTTGGAACAGCCTATCTATTGAATTACGTATATCTGGGTTATCATTAGCTGGGTTTAGAAAACGTCTAAAGACATACCTATTTGGTAACTCCTAGTGATCTCCACCGATGATGGCTTCGCTTTCAACATGCTTTATACGAGGAGAGCGCTGGTGGGAAGCAATTATAATTGGCGCTATATAAATACAATATTTTATTTGATAATATATATATATATAATTTATGAAATCTACAGAATTTCTAGCGTTGGATTGTTTTTGATTACTTTTCTCAATATTTCGAACCAAATTCTTGTCGTCATTATTTATTTTATTAACGTTAGAATAATATACAGTTTTCTAATTCATACTCGAGTGTATAGGACCTATTTCGATTTTTCAATCATCTTCAGCACTTGTTGCAGTTTATCTAGAGAATTTGTATAACCCAGTGCTTGTTGCAGTTTATATAGGGAGTTTGTATAAGCCCTTTCATTACATCAGCAACTGACGTCATCGGACATCAAAAGTGCCAATGCAAACTTTGCCGATATGGTAGCAAAGGATTGTGGTCATATTATAAAAATCAAGAAGTGGCGGTTCGGCAACAGCGGTGACGGCAACAATGCCAAATGATCTTGCGCCATTATTTTTCCGTGAGAAGAATGACGGCGTCATGAAATTGTTTTGGGACAGTTAATTCTCTGGACGTTTTTTAATTAAAAAAACATCTAACGTTTTCTCTCAATTAGTATAAAGGACAATTGTTTTGTAATATATTTTAGCGTTGTTTTTTTTTCAATTGAGAAATATTAGTATCTGGCGATTCGTAAATATATTTTTTGCGGATTTTGCAGATTCTAGCAATTTTCCCCCTTTTATTCCTGTTTCCTAGACCATAGCTTTCAATATCATTTTCGGTCAAACAATCATTTTTACAAATTTTAACATTTCAATCTTCGACATTTTATTTTGAGTAAAATAAATAGTGCTCCTGCATGCCACGCAGTAAACGCAGGTTCAGCATATTTACTGTTCAGCGTTCGTTTTTTATTATAAGCTCATTTCTATATAAAATTGTTTAGGTTCATCTCAGTACAGAAGTATTCACATTAATAAAGACAATAAAATATTACGCTTGGGAAACAAGCTTTTTTAAAAGAATAATAGGTTTGTTTATTTATTTATAACTTCTTAAAACAAACATTTATACTTTCTTAATAAAAGAACAGTTTATTCACATTTACTTCAGAAGAACGTAATATGAGTGCAATTTAATCAGTATTGTAATTTTCGACATTTGACTTATCTTTTTTGACCTTCGTAACGTTATACAACAAGGAAAAGTCGATGGCGGATCAATGATTTTTTGGTGAAACGGGGGAATACTTAGAAAAGATGGATAAGGTTGGGAGGCTATAACGATATTTAATTTGTTTTAAGGAGGATTATAATATATAGTTGATGATAGCAGAAGGAATCATACAAATTCAGTCTCGAAAATTTTCTCATTCAAAATGTCTAAGAAAGAATCACATGCAAAAATCTATGAAACAACCTCTGATGTAAAAAAACTGCTAGAATGAAGTTTTATGCAGGCTGTCTTCTCACAGTTGGAGGTTTTTACGGGAGTTGGAGTTGTAATTTCTTGTGTGATCGAGAGAAGATATTTTTTATCCAACTCCGGAAAGTGTTACAAATATGAAAGTATTATTTATTTACATTTAAAAGAATAGTTTTTCAGGCTCGTAATCTTCATAAGGTGTATAATGGTTTGCAGTCATCTATTATAGTGATAAATGTTACTAAACGTGTCATGCGACTATCTTGTTATACTGAGTGATACGCAGTTTCAACTGCAAAGCAAGAAAACTGAGACTGAATTAATTGTTTTTTTACTACTTTAATACAAAAATTGTTTATACAAAGATCTATAAATTGATACCGTGAATATTTTTTGAATGTTATTCATTTTTCACTTCTTTAACATTCAGGTATTTAATAAAGAAGTGATGGTTTGATAGTTTACGCTTGAAACCTGTATTCAAATATTCAGTCAATTTAAAAATAATATTTTTATAATTCTTTTTAAAGTTTTAGTCGCAAACAGTAATTTAAAAAAACATGTTGTATAACGTAGCTGTACTTTGATGCCATTTTTCGGTTGGTTTGTTTGGGTAACGGTTTGTATCCTTAACTATTGTGATGTTCCATTCCTTTTTCATTTTTTACTGAAGCTTATTTAGCAGATTCCATTTTCTCTAATTTCACTCAATTATTTAATATTTTTTATTTTTCCGTCAAAGATACTGTTTGAATTAAAATAAAATCAAATAGATAATATATTTAATTCAGTCACTTTTTTAAGGCAGAAGCTGTGGGAATGTTTTTTTAGTTCTTTTATAAAATTTTTCAACTATAAAATTTGCGATTTAGCAGAAAAAACAATTTTTTTTCCGATTTTTATCTAAAATTCAGAATTGCCATTGCTGCTTAATCTAATAACTGATATCCAAATAAGTTAGTAACTAGTGACCGTTATGTTGTCCGTAATTTTAAAACAGAAACTTAAAAAACAAAATCATCGTCAGCTTTTATTTCATATTTAATTGTTTTGGGGCAAGTAGGCGTTTCTATGTTCTCCTTTCAATCGGCCACTATTAACAATGGTTCATATTTTTCATCTAATAAATTTCATTTACATAATTTATTTCAATCGTGTTTTTATATCAATCAAAAAATTATTAATTATTTGTTTTTGTGTAATCATACGGTATTTGTTAAGGTAATGAAAAACTTTATGATTGAAATTGCTTAGAATTAAGAAAAAAGGAGAGACATCATCTGCAGAAAGCTGCTCTATTACAGAATAGCAGCATTGCTATCATTCCACTTGTCACAATTATTTCATTGGTCTCCATGTTTGGTGGCTACATTGCCAGTGGCCGCCAACTCATCGTTTCACAGGTTATTTAAAGAAAAACATTTCCTAATTATATTTCATTAGAGTTACCTTCTGGAACTATTTGCCAAGGTTTATAAACGTTTCTCGAGATGTGTTTTAATGATATATATAAGTTTTTAATGTATAGTTTTAACGCTTTGTAGCCCATGCATTACTATTATCGGATGCTTAAAAGTCTGAGTACGTTGTAAAAAAATTGTAATTTTCAGTTGAATTATTAAAATTTTTAAGATTCAATAACTTTTACTTCGTGATTCCAGATAATTTCTGAAAATATTCTGTTTTGTTTGATTGTAGAGTTTAATAATTTGCAAAAACGCTATTATTAGAGACAATATGATAGAACCAACCATCTTGTAATGCTTAATCTTTTAATTTTATTCCTGTGGAGAGAAATAACTCTTTCAGATATTTCGAAAAATTGTTAAATTATTCGGTTACATAATCTTCTACCTAAACTAACTTGATAACCATTGTGTTTTAATTAGGCCTTTGTCATTATTTCTGTCTTCAATTTGACAAAATCCAAATTGGCTCTCATACCATACATTATTCGACTATGGTCTGACACCAAAATCAGTCTTGCTAGGGCCGAGGTTTATGTGAATATTATTTCTATAACTAAAACATGTTTTAGAAACTTTTATATATTACATGATCAGTCTTTTTTAGCCATGAAAGAAATGGAAAGAATGAAAATTTTGGAGACGAAAAATCCAAATAATGCTATCGAAATTGAAAACGCATCATTTGGGTGGCTGATAATCGATGCAGATTATTTTCGGGACAGCATTTTTGACATACTCGGTGAATTTATTTCAAAAATCATATTGATTTTCTTGAAGCTTATTGTCTTTTGTAATTATTTCATTTTAGCTCACAGGAAAAGTGTTAAGAATTCAGAATGGTCCAGAACGACGTTTTCATTATCTGCTCTTCCGGAAAATCGTACATACGAGTCGGAAAAGTATAACTGTGTTCTTCGGAATATCAACATTAACATATCCAAGGTTGGTACATACATAGATAAACACATATATTGATATATATATATATATATATATATATATATATATATATATATATATATATATATTTCATTGAATCGTATAAATCAACATTTACTGTCTTAATTGAGGGCATTTTGTCAATTTGATAATTTGAAGTAATTTTTTGATCGATAACAATGCTGAATTCTTAGAAGTTACAAATTTCTGTATTTTTTATTTTTTTGTATTTGTGTTTCAATTATTTCGATAATTTTGTTAATTTATCCAATTTTAAAATACAAAGATCTGTCATTATTCTACTTTAATTGTAACATTTCTAACAGGGAAAGCTTGTGGCAGTCATTGGAACGATAGGCAGCGGAAAAAGTTCCCTCCTCTATGCACTTATTGGACAGGTTTCCAATTTATTTCCTTTTTTAATTAATTTGATTTTAAATAATTTCCTCTAAACGTTAAAATAACTTTTTTTATTTTTAATAAAACTAATTTTCAAACAATCGAACCTATTTAGAAAACGGCATAGTTGTTATTGAGTGAAGAAAAGTGGTAGTTTCATTTGCAAAGGATCAACAAGTTTATATTCTGAAGAAATACATTTAATAATTTATTTACATATGTAAATCGGATGTATTAATTTGAAAAGAATTTTCCTATTACTATAGAGGTAATTGTAAGAAATGTATTAAAAAAATTGTGCCGCTGACCTTTTATGATCTGACCAATGAAGCTAACCTTCTATAACGATACAACCGACTAACATCAAATAAACTCCAGTGTAGCGTCTGCATGAAATGAAGTTTTTAATTAAGTTTTTAATTTTAAATTCAAAAGCATAAGATACTACTAAACAAAGCATTAATAAACGTTAAGACATTGAACGTTATACTGTAATTCCAAGAAAATGTTTAAAATCATCTGTTCTATCCACTATCCAAGAAACTTCAGCTTTCAATGCTTCTTTTAACCACAATAATACTCACAGCTAAAGTTACTTTCCGGAAGTATGGCGATTCATGGTACAATAGGCTATGTTGGACAAGAACCTTGGATTATTAATGACACTTTTAAAGAAAATATTCTCTTTGGAAATATATATAATGAGAAAAAGTCTGTAGAACCATGTTTATATTTATTTATTTATTTTTATTTCAAACAACAGTCTTAGTGGTTCATACTGCCGTACTATTTTTGTCAAAAATTTTAGCAAATTTCCCATTTGATAACCTAAAATTTATTATTGGATTGCTTATAATTAATATGAAATGTGTCAAAATAACAATAACATTAACATACATTACACGACCACAGATACAACGAAGTCATCGATCAATGCTGCCTTCAGATGGATTTATTAGCATTGCCCATGAAACAAGACACAGTTGTTTGTGCACATTTTTTCATTTTCAATGTTATTGTTATTTTGAAAACTCTGTTTTTTTTTTAGTTTTTGGCTTTTTTATTAATTTTGTGTCGTGATTGCCAGGGTGAATGGTTTCATTTTTCATTCTTTGTAAGCCAATGGATAATAATTAAATTTTTTGATAGATACTAGAGTTTATCTTTCCCAAGTTTGTCTGACCGATTCTGCTGTGTTGCATCTCACTGTTTATTTGCCACCAAACAAATGATTTCACCTTTATCGCCATGCTTCTTACTCTCTCCCCAATTATAAACCTAACTTTCACATAATGACATCATTAATGTTAACGTTTATTTTTCTGTTTTTAGATAGCTTTTAATTTTCTATTGTTTTTTTTCTAGTTAGGTGAACGAGGAGCAATTTTAAGCGGAGGGCAGCGTCAGAGAATTGGTTTGGCTCGAGCTGTTTATAGCAACCCCGACGTTCTCCTGCTTGACGATCCACTATCAGCTGTTGACTTGCTCGTCAGTCAGACATTATTCGATAACATTTTTAAGCAAGCTGTACTAAGAGGAAAAACGATAATTTTTAACACCAATCAACTTCAGGTTTGAGTCATTGGTTGATTTATTTATATTATTTAATTTTTTTTAACTCAGAACTGTGTTGTATATACATTTTTATAAGAGCGATATATTGAAAACACCACATTTATGTGTTGTTTGATTTGAATTAGCTAAAAAACATAACAGTGTAATAAGCCAAATCCATTCAAACGTTCTTCTATTTCTTGTTTTTAAAAATCTTATACCTGAAATAATTATTTGGATTTGGATAACTGTTGATAATACCTTAAGAACCTTACAGCAATTTATAATTTATAAAAGTTAGTGTCGAGATGTGATGAGATAATTTACATGAAGCACGGACGCATTGTTGAGATGGGCAATCATGAAGTTATGATGGAGTCCAATGGCGAATATGCACAGTTAATCAACACTTTCTATAGAATGGCTGAATTTTGTAAGAAAGTTATTTTTAATTTATCATTATTATTTTTAATTAACAGTCATTCATAGAGGATTTTGAATTTATATTTTCAAAATTTTCACCAACTTTGTATGAAAACAACTAATCAGCTGCCAGTTTGCCTGATTCAGAAGATTTTCAATCATCCTTAAATGAAGACCCTGACAGCAATGATATTCTGAAGAGGAGCTGGAGTTTTGACATCGAAGACGAGTACCAACATACTTGTACATACTACATTTATTTTAAACGACAACGTATTTATGTTACGTTTTTAAATATTATATCAAGGAGTTTTAAGTTGATTCTTTGAAAAAATCTTATTTCCAATTATTTGCATTTAAAATTTATAATTTCGTACTACAGTTTTGCAGGGAAAAGTTAATGATTATGAATACCTTAAAGTGGCAGTTAAAAGTTCAACTTATTGCGCCTACATCAAAGCCGCAGGAGGAGTTTGCGTGGCAATATTTATATTCATCAGTTTTTTAATTCCAAATGTTTCATTCTTCATTAATGATTATTGGCTCTCCCTCTACTTGACACCTGGCTGTATCACTGATGCAGTTGTAAGTATTATCATTTGTAAAGTTTGTTCCAACTGTTCTATAAACCAGCTAATTTAAAATGAAAGTTGATGCCAAATTTTATTTTTTATAAAAAAAATCACACACCGTGCAAATTTGTTTCAAGATTAATTTCAATTCATATAAAATAAGATCAGACAATTGCTGTTACACACAATAACTTATAAAAACGTCGCCTCTTATTAAAATAATATTCTGTTCTAAATGTTTTTTCCGTAATTTAACCTGATGCTGCAACTTATTTAAAATGATGTAGACACATCTCTGTCTCTATTTTTCGCTATTTCTAATAATTATAATAATAACAATAATAATAATATGTTGAAAACATCCCCTTAAGGCCTTAAGCAGTTTCCCATAAAAAATAACTTAAATATTTTTATTGTATGTTCGTAACTTTAATAATACTGACGTGAACCTAAGACTTCATATTTTACATCAGCGCACAGAAACTTAAAAACCGTAAATTAAACCACAGTCCTTTTTAAAACTCTTTGCCCATATAGTTTTTTCCTCAAGCTATCCGTCGTGTTGTTTTGTTTTGCTTCATAGCAAGGATGTACCAAAATGTATCCAACCAATACACGATCTATCAACTACGCATGTTCAACAACTGTGCCATTACTTGGCAGAAAGCCGAACCTGTAGAAAGCCAAACTTGAAGAGTTTATTTTAAAAAGCTTACAACTGCTTACTGCATATTCGCTACACGCACTCACCATGATCAACAAACATTTTTATCAAATTTTCCTTGTTGTTGTGAACTATTATTTAAGCTAGTGACATTATATTATCTCAATGTTTCAAAATAACTTCAAAATCATTTTTCCAATCAATCAATCATTCAATCAATCAAACAATCAATCAATTAGTTTATAAAGCACTATTTCCGCGATGTTCAACAGTGCTTCACAATGAATTTTGCAAACAGATAGATATTGAGATTCGCTCTCAACTTAGTAAGTAATGGATAAGTAATCAGAGAAGGAGGTAGAAAGTTCCAGAGAAAAGGGCCAGAAAAAGCAAACGCAGATTTAGCAAAAGAGTGTTTAACACGAATTAAGAAGAAGTGAGACAAGAAGACAATTAATATGTCTGATAAGTACTTAGGAAACAATTTAGAGTGAGACTTATACATAAACGTGCAAACTTTAAAAATTATTCTATATTTTATAGGAAGCTAGTGCAAGAAAACAAAATATGGAGATATATGAGAAAAGAAAGGGGCACGAGCAGCAGAGTTAAAAGCTTTACTTTAAGGATAGAGTGTAGAATCAGGAAGACCATAGTAGAGCGAATTACAATAATTAATCCTAGATAAAACTTAAAAAGTAACAAGAAGGAGAAATGTAGTAGGATTGTCAAGAAAAGGCAAAATTTGTTTTTATTCTGCGTAGATGAAAGTAAGAACTTCTAGCAACACTGTTAATCTGAGAAGAAAGAGACATGCTAGCATAAAAGATAAAGTCTAGAATACGAAACTTGTGAGAAACATCAAGAGTTTTAGAATCTGGTAAGATAATAGAAGGAATAATAATAGAGCGCTTAGATTTATCAAAACAAATTAATTCAAACTTAGAAGGATCAAGTTTAAGACACATAGAGTCAGACCAGGCGATAATTGAAGAAAGAAAAAGAGATAGATTATGAAGAGCACTATTGAGATTAGACGGAGGAAAGTAAGTATAAATATAAGAATCATCAGCATATAGTTGACTAGTAAAAGAAAAACTATTAATAATACGATGTAGTTCGGAAGTATAGAATATAAATAGAAGAGGGCCAAGGATAGAACCCTGAGGTACCCAAAAAGTAAGAGTAGAGGAATTAGAAGTAGAATTATTAAGAACAGAAGAAAAAACGATTACAAAAATAAGAAGAAAATCAAGATGGCCAAGAATCATTAATATTAAGATAATGATCTAGCAGCCTCAAGAGAATAATAGTATGATCAACAGTATCAAGAGCTGAAGAAAAGTCAAGAGCAAGAAGAAGGGTAAATTATTATTGTCACTAAAGAGAAGGATGTATTTTGCGTGAAGAAGTTTTAGTACTCTGAGCGGGTTTGAAACCAGATTGAGATACAGGTAGCTAAGAGCTAGAGTTTAAATAAAATGATAATTGATTATAAAATACTTTTTTTTATTTTTTTAGAGATGTAAATAGATAAAGAGGATGAATCTAAAGATGTGTTTTTAAGAATAGGAATAACAATAGAATTCTTTTAGAAAGTAGGAAATTTAGAGGTAGAAAGAGACAAATTAAGAGAATAATAGGATAAAATATTGAAGAAAATTTTTTAAGTAAATTATAAGGAGGTAGATTTAGAGAACAAGTTGTAGATGACATAGAATTATGATGAAAACACATAGCTGTTGGTATAGATTGACGTACACAGTCAGAAATATTAGATTGAATCGTTCAAAACACTTGACTCTGGTGATGACAGAAAAAAAATGCGAAGTTATAAAAAATGAAAGCTTAATGAAAACAAAGAAAAATTAGCTTCATGTTAGTTTTGTAGAGTCATCATCAAAAAGTTCTAGGTCACCGACAGAGTAGGTTAAAAAATATTACTATCCAAGTCTGCAAATAAGTATCGGATTGCCGTTAAAGATTCAGCTGGTCTATGACGCGTGTCTAAAGCGATAACGATGGTCATTTGATTCATTTATAATATTGCAAATGCACAACTATTTTGAAAGCATATGTTAAATATTTTTCAGCAATTAAATTTTTTTTTAAATATTTTATCAAACAGGATCATAATAAAAGCGAAACAGGTGCGAATAGCACTGTGCCTTTCACAACCCATTTCAGTTTTACGGGTACGTATCTCTCACATCAAGTGACATTGAAAAAATATCAGGTAATATTTACTAACCACAATAAATAAACACACAGTTATTTCTATTAAATTATGTTGTTGTATTTCAATTTAACCTTTTTTAAGATTAGGATAAACTTGTAACTGTTTTTGCCTTAGTCACTTATCATGGCGATGCTTTATGCTGTTATTATCATCACTGTTATCTGTATGGATATATTTTGTATGCCTTCCTCAGTTTACTTTTTCACGAAAATGTGATTTTATTTATATTTTTATGTGGCAATTGTTATTGCTAGGCTATTTAAAATATTTCTAGACTGTTATAAAACTAAATATTTAAGTAACGTCATGTATTTTCTATTGTCGTTTTCAGTTAACATTCCTGAAAATTAGTTATAATTTACCAAACCAAATACTTTTTACCATAAAGGTAGAAGATGTCGATACAATCGATACGACAATAATTTTGAAAGACGATTCAACAACGACAAAAAATTTTGTTAATTACACGCCTTCTACTGAACTAACTACAGCTGGAACTCTTAATATTCTTTTTTCAGCAACATTGTCAGCAATAGTGAGTAGCACAAGTTCTTCATTCAGTGATAGCAGTTCCAACACAGGTGAGACAAGGGAGCCTACCACGGAAGGTGCCGGTCATTTTGAAGGGGACTCCAGCAACGATTTTATAAAATATTCTAATAGTTTTCAAGTCTATGCTTCAAATTCATCGAAGTCTAATTCGTACCGAAGCAAATTATGCGAGTATCTAGAGCCCACAAAATTTATGTATATTTACATAGGTATTGCCATTTTCAGTGTCATTTCCCTCATTTTTCGCGGGTGGCTGTTTGTGAAGGTAAGCAGACATAAAGAAGTTTGTTTCATTTTGTTTTCATTCAATCTTTCCATTTTTTTAGTTTTGATTGTTTTTCATTATTATTTATTGTTTATCTTTTTCTCCCATTAAATTGTTGAACTATATTCATCAGTATTGAAGTATTTTTTTGTTAAATGACACGAACAAAAACACAGTCAATAAAATAAAGGTCATTATTCATTCATTATATAACAAACATGTAAACAAACGACTAATCCGCTTGTATTCAACTTAAGCCCTCCATTTCTCATCCTTCATGTTATAATGTATGGAATTAATGTACTTCGTGACATTAAATATTGCTATCTGTCATTTCATGGGAGTGTTTTCCTCCAAGGTAACACTGAGAGCGGCCACGAAACTTCATGACGGCGTGATGGATAAGCTGATGAGAGCACCAATGTCCTTCTTTGATGTCACTCCTGTTGGCAGACTCATAAGTAGCTTTTCTTCAGGCTTGGATGGAAGTAGGTTTTCTTTTTCAAGAATAAATTATTCACTTATGAATTTGAAATAAAAATAAAAACATCTGCATGAATATAAGAGCTATTGTGTTTAAAAGAAAACAAAATTTTCGCAGTTGATGTAAGGTTGCCCATGCAGTTGGAGGAAGTAATTCAGAATGCATGTTCTGTAATGATGTGCATCGCTTCAGTTGTCATAACATTTCCATCCTTCCTAGCAGTAGTAGCATTTCTCGTAATCGTTTTTTATTTTGTTCAAAAAATGTCTCGCCTGGTGACGCGACAGTTGAAACGGTTGGAAAGTTCGACGAAATCTCCCCTCTACATGCACGTCTTGTCGACTATACATGGTTTGGAAACCATTCAAGCATTTAAAAAAACTAAAATGTTTGATGAAAAGTAATTTTTTTTTAAATTACGCAAATTTTGTTTGTAAATTTTGTAAGATTTAAAATATTATGTTTATCTAGTTTTTCTATAACGTTGATATACACGCATATACACAAATATCACGCGCATACACACACACATATAAATATATATAATTTTGAATTTGATTATATATATATATATATATATATATATATATATATATATTCAATTGAAAATCACAGCATGTTTCGAGAATTAGCATTGTAAAGACACAGGATATATGACTTGAGCATTCGGCTACATACACAATGTATCAATTCGAACACAGAAGATGATATAGGAATACCGAAACAACTTTTCTGTTCTATCATACTTAAAATAAATGAAAACTTTGGCTTTGAACTCAAGAAACTTGACGATGATTTACGATTTACCCTTAGAAAAATCGAAAAATTATTTATGAATAGGAAGCTAACTAACGCAAACATGCTGTGATTTTCATCAATCTAATAGGCTTAATCCAAAATCAATCAATCAATCAATCAATCAATTAGCTTATAAAGCGCTATTTCCGCGATGTTCAACAGCGCTCTTCAATGAATTTTGAAAACAGATGGGTTTTGAGATCCGCTCTGAACTTTGCAAGTGATGGAGAAGTAGTCAGAGAAGTAGGTAGAGAGTTGCAGAGAAAAGGACCAGAAAAAGCAAAAGCAGATTTGGCAAAAGAGTGTTTAACACGAGTTAAGAAAAAGCGAGAAGAAGAAGACGATCGTAAACCGGGGCGTTTAGGTTCAATTAATATATCTGATAAATACTTAGGAAATAATTTAGATTGAGACCTATACATGAACGTGCAAATTTTAAAAATTATTCTATATTTTATAGGTAGCCAGTGCAAGAGAACAAGATATGGAGATATATGAGAAAAAGGGGCACGAGCAACTAGACGAGCAGCAGAGTTAAAAGCTTTACTTAAAGGATAGAGTATAGAGTCAGGAAGACCATAGTAGAGCGAGTTACAATAATCAATCCTAGATAAGACCAACGAAGTAACAAGAAGGAGAAGAGTAGGATCATCAAGAAAAGGCAAAAGTTTTTTTATTCTACGTAGATGAAAGTAAGAGCTTCTAGCAACACTATTAATCTGAGAAGAGAGAGACATAGTAGAATCAAAGAAACTTATGAGAGACATCATGAGTTTTAGAATCAGGTAAGATGATAGGAGAAATAGTAATAGAATGTTTAGATTTATTAAAACAAATTAATTCAAACTTAGAAGGATTAAGTTTAAGACACATAGAGTCAGACCAAGCGATAATTGAAGAAAGACATAGAGATAAATTATGAAGAACACTATTGAGATTAGATGGAGGAAAAGAAGTATAAATGTAAGAATCATCAGCATATAGTTGACTAGAGAAAGAAAAGTTATTAATAATACGAGGTAGTTCAGAAGTATAGAGTATAAATAGAAGAGGGCCAAGGATAGAACCCTGAGGTACCCCGAAAGTAAGAGTAGAGGAGTTAGAAGTGGAATTATTGAGAACAACAGAAGAAAAACGATTACAGAGATAAGAAGAAAACCAAGATAGACAAGAATCAGTAATATTAAAAGAAAGATGCAGCAGTCTCAAGAGAATAGTATGGTCAACAGTATCAAAAGCTGAGGAAAAGTCAAGAGCAAGAAGAAGAGTAAGATTACTATTGTCATAGAGAGAAGGATATCATTGAGTATAAAAATATATATGTGTGTTTATATATATATATATATATATATATATATATATATATATACGGTAGATAAAATCTACCGAATTTTTAGCTTTTGAAAGTTTACGATTGAGCTTTTCAATATTTCTAACAGTAATTTTATAATTATTATCCAATTTATTAAAATTAATAAGAAAATCGTTGGTGTTCATGTTGAAGCGTATAGGCCATATTTCGATTTTGCTCATCATCAGCGCTTTATATAGGGATATTTCAAGGTTTTGTATATATATTGATAACTACCCAATTTATATATATCGGTAAAATTCATACAATACTATATATATATATATTTAGCACACTTTGTTGAACTTGACCGAATTTACTTGATTGTTTCTTTTCTTTTTCAAGTTTTTCTATTTTTTAATTAGTTTCTTATTTTCATAATCAAAATCGTGAATTAAACTTTCAAGAGTCATTTTTTTATAAGTTTTTTCTTTTTCCTAAGTTTCAATCTTAGAAAAAATAAAAACATAAAAACTACTTTTGGAAATTTAAGTCACGGTTTTTTTTACGAAAATGAAATACTAAGAAAATTGGAAAACTTGAGAAACAAAAGAAAAAACCTGGTTAATTCTGTCGAGTTTAATAAAATATGCATTCAAGAAAACATTCTGCCTAAATACACAGATGTGAAATTTATATTTATATAAACATTTTAACTTGAAGCTCGTTATGAAATGTATGGCATAGTGAATGTGTGTTATGTATGCTATGTATTAGCATATATATTATACAGGACCATAGCTACTTTATAAAATATATAATATTAAAGACAAAACAAAAACAGGAATTAAACTTTAATGCTGATAATATTCAGATTTGAAAAACTGGTAAACAGTCACATATCTGCAGTTTTAATGAACTCGTCTTTCATCAGATGGATGACTCTGAGATTAGATATCTTAGCAACGTTTTCTACAAGCATGGTTGCTCTTTTAATAGTTCTGTCGAAGAACAACGTTTCTACAGCTATGGCAGGTCTCGCCATATCTTACTCGGCGCAGGTTTCTTCAACGTTTTTACAGTCATCTATCCCTTTATAATTAAGCATTTTTTGTGAATGTTAATATTGTTGATGCACCAAATCCTGCAACATTTAAAATCGAATCAGACGCTTTTTTTATATTGCTAACAAGTTTTATACATTTGAATTTATTTGATATTTTATTTATATTTCTAAATTTATGAACTTGTTAATATTTTATGTTAAATTGAGATACTTCTTTTATTCAATATAATTATGGTTTAATTTTTCACGTTCTAAGCCTTTCATGACGCTTTATTCTAGTCAGCTCGAGTCTTTTTTTCTTAATAATATTAATAGATACACTTACAAGTATATTTATAATTATAATCCCTGGTTAATGTTTGTTTTAATTTCCTCGCAAGAAGATTATAATTATACATAAGTCTATAAACGTACCTCAGTAATAAGAAAACAGATGTGCGTGCTAAACATTTATTGTGATTGAGCATGAAGGTTTTTGTACTATAATTGAAAATATCTTCCCTCACTCATTACAGTTTTCTACTTTTAGTCTACGTTTTCTAAACAATTTTTTGTATTCATAAGCAGTTGATCACTTTTTTATATATAAAACAGTAAACAGAATATATAACATTTTATTTTTAAAAACAGATGAGCACATTTTTCCAGCACACCGTACGGCTGATTACTGAGGCTGAAAGTAAATTCATATCAGTTGAAAGACTTCTTAGTTGGGCAAAAGTAATTATAAGCTTTATGAACATTGAAAAACTAAAATAAAAAAAGTTTCTACGTTTATTTAAACATAAATAACTTTGCAAGAATACTCCCCAAGAGGCGCCTCTCATAATAACATCTCGCAGACCTCCAGATGGTTGGCCGAG
The DNA here is from genome assembly GCF_000326865.2 of Helobdella robusta. Classification (NCBI taxonomy): domain Eukaryota; kingdom Metazoa; phylum Annelida; class Clitellata; order Rhynchobdellida; family Glossiphoniidae; genus Helobdella; species Helobdella robusta. The sequence continues at coordinate 864,551 of NW_008703942.1, forward strand.
TGATGGAAGAATTGTCTTTTCCAATTATTATTTGAGTTATCAAAAAAACTCCACTCATGTTTTGAAGAACGTCAATTTTACTATTAATCCAAAGGAAAAAGTTGGCATTATCGGTAGAACAGGATCAGGTTTAGTCATACTTATCGATGCTACTTTGCATTTTGAATTTATTTTTTAACGTTTTTAAAGGGAAGTCTTCGATAGTGGCTTCCATTTTTCGAATATTTGAAAAAACAAGAGGATCTATATTGATTGACGACATAGATATTTCCGAGATAGGGTTATACGATCTGCGAAGTCGATTAGCCATAGTACCCCAAGAACCCGTGCTGTTCAGTGGAACTTTAAGGTTGCTTATGTATGGTCTTTTTCAGTTTTTTACGTGAAGAGTTTTATCTGATAAAATTAAAATCTTACAGTTTTTATATTGTAGGCACAAGTTCTTTTCCTTCAGGTAAATCAAATTATTGAGCATGTTAGATATTTAATCATGTGCCTTATTAATTGTCGTGGTTTTCTTTTCATCCCCCTTAAACCCGAATTAGTTTATTTTTTTTAATATAATTTTTAATGTTTACCCGCGTTAGGCTAGTTAATTTCTTTCTTCTGACATATCCCCATTTGAAATTTTTTAAAACAAATTATTGCTTTTTGAAGCCATTTTTCTATTACTTTTCAGATATAATCTTGATCCTTTTAAAAAGTATACAAATAATGAACTTTGGTCGGCACTTGAAAAATGTCGAATTAAACAAAAGGTTAAAATTTAATTGTTTAATATCTTATAACGCATTTGAAGTTAAACACTCAAAATGATGTAAATGGGAAATTTTAGATATTCAGTTGAATTTCAATAATTTCATTTGCGTAATAAAAGGCAAAAGTTGGGCTCCATTTTATAGGCAGCTCATTCACACGCGATAAATTTGTGATTAATTTTTGAAAATGTATGTTTGGGCTTTGACCCTTAATATAGTCCAAAGTTTTTTAAATTATTTATTTCCAATAATTTATTCCGGGCAAATATGGATTTTTGAAATATTAATTTTCGAAAATGTATGTTTGGGCTTTGACCCTTAATATAGTCCAAAGTTTTTTAAATTATTTATTTCCAATAATTTATTCCGGGCAAATATGGATTTTTTTGTTTCTAAAATATCAAAATTTGTTGGTATATTCTATATGGTAAGAAGTGTGTTCAATAAATCTACTTCAATACAATTACAACGTGCACTTATTAATTTAAATCCAAACTGGTATATTATTATTTGAGGAACTTGTTTTAAAACTTACTTAAACAAATTAAAATTAGTTTGGAAACGGTTTATAAAATTGTTTATAACCATTTCAGCGCACTTAATCTTTAGACGATATATAAATTATGTTTTTAACGTGGCTATTTTTATGTTATATATTTAAAAATTCAAATTTTTCTAGTTTACGCTATCTATTTATAAATTACTAAAACTTGCTGCGACTGCTAAGTTGCTAGATATTATAATCCTTTTGTTGTTCTTTTCTGTGAGATTAAAAATTATCCGCTCGAGTTTCATTTAACAAAAAATTAAGATGTAAGACCTGGAAAAATATCATAGTTCATCATTGAGTAGGAAATCTCCATTTATAACAGGTTTAACGGTGCAATACAAATACGTCAGTGCTTAGAATTTACAAAACTTTTGACTATTTAAATTTATGACTCGCTTATTATTATTTTTATTATTATTATTTTTATTAGAACATTTATAAAGCCCCAATTAAAAGGCGTTGTCACATAAGTTCACGACCACAAAAATAACAGCAATAAATTCACAGAAACAAAAAATCAACAACAATAATCAAACCTGATGAATGGATTGCAGTTACACTAGCGACACCTTCCAATAGACTATTCTCTAAATAAACGCATTCATACTAATAATCAATCACCAAATAATAGAACCCATTAAAAACATTCACCAAAATATTTATATATAAATAAGCATTATCAACTGATCTCGGCGCGTAATCCTGACCGACCAGTCAATGTTGTTCATTAATATTGAATACATTTGATGTGTACATCAAGAACAACAGCGGTTCAAACATTATGACTTAGGAACACATATAGGATTAATATTTATTTGTATGGTTTACTCGCTTAAACACTACCTACATTTTATCTTTACACCAGATTTCTCATCTGAATGGTCAGCTAGACACAAAAATCATTGAACATGGAGCTTACTTTTCTCTGGGTGAAAAACAGTTAATATGCCTAGCAAGAACCCTACTTCTACAAAGCAATGTCAATAAAATATTTTTAAATTTGTTTAAACAAATTGTTAAAATATGAGTTGGCTTCCAAATATAAATTTTACACACAAACACACGCACACACATAATTTTATGTTGTTTATTAGTATTGGTAGGAATATGAAATAATTTTTTGTTGAAGATTTTAATTATGGACGAGGCAACGTCAGCTATTGATCCTGAAACTGAAGATCTAATTGACACCGTAACACAACTGTATTTTTCCTCGAAAACAGTTCTGACAATCGCTCACAAAACTAAAACTGTCATGAAATGTGATCGGATAATGGTAATCGACAATGGACAGGTTTTTATTGAGTTACATGTAACTAAATTTTTTAACGAATTTACTTTATTTGTTCATTTTAAGTATTTTCATTCTAATTTGTGTAATTCCATTTGTCCGCTTGAAGCTTAGTTTGGTTACATAAATAGGGGTGTATTCAGGTAATTTCACGCATAGAATTCAAATATAGCAATCAAAAGTTTAGAGATATGTACAAAAGCGTGAATTTGCTGGTAATTGTAGGACTTGCTTGTCTCTGCTGATTGATCCAGGACTTGCTCGCCATGCTAAATTTTTATAGGACTTGTTTGTCTCTGTTGATAAGATATTAAAATTTCAATTGAACGAATACAAAGAACATCTAATATCTAATGTGATTTCAGTTTTGTTAAATTCTTCCAACTGTCAGTGATGTAAGAGTTAAATAAATTATCTCTCTCAAAAGAGTCTGCAAATTTTGACACGGCAATTGACAGTTACAAAACATAACGAAAAAATATTAAGACGTTAGTTATTTTAGTATTTTTAGTTGAAAATCCTGCGCTGCACGCTAAAAAAGATTCAACGTTAAAGGTAGTTACTTCAACAATCTGCTTAAATTTGTCTTATTCGTTTACAACGCATTATAACCAAACATTTGTTGAAAAGTATTAAAAGTGAAACCATGTAGTATCGCGTTTAAACTGAATAATAAGCGAATGCTTGGCTAATCACTTATATGCTAGTGTACAAATGTCTGACTTCAAGTTAAAATTTAGTTTTCCAGGAAGTTTTATTTTTTTAAATATTTTTTTCTAGATTGTCGAATATGATTCGCCGAAAAAACTGTTACGCAATAAAAACTCCAGACTGAGTCGTTATTTTCAAATAACTCGGCAATCAATCCTCATGTAATCCGTTTAATATTTTTTACCAATTTATGTTTTAGAATAATGTATTATTCTTTTTGTGTGTAAAGCGAAAACAAATTATAATGCTATAGTTATTGTGTTTCTTGTTGCGTTTAAAATGCAACTTAAAAAAAACAAATTTAACTTATATATATAAGTTTATTATTTGTACATTTTTTGCATTCAATTATTTACCTTTTTTATACATTGTTATTTGTGATATGTATAGCGTTAAGTTTTCAAAAAGTATCATTGACTGATTGATTGAATCTGGAACTGATGAAAGATATATAATATGCGTATGCTTGGTCTTTTAATTGTATGTTAATTGTTTCATTTGTTCATGCATTTTATAAATTTGTTTTCCTTCACTCTTTAATAAGATGACTACAAATTATTTTTATTTGATGTTATTGGTGATCATTATGAAGACATACACTTAGGTTGCAAGTACAACAAAAACTTCTTTCAAAAGTCAAATTATAGAGATAAGATATTCTAAGCATATCCTGAAAAATCATCAACTCATAGAAGGGTATCATTCTGATCATTCTAGGATTGTGAGAGGAACGAAGCAGCTGGGAACACAACGAACGAAAAAATGGATAAATAAAATAAAAGGCTGGACTAGCACAATAATGAATGAAATACGAAAAGCGAAACGTTTTTTACAAAATGTGTTCACGATGCAGCCAACTTTCAATGGTAACGAAAAAGAAATGCGAGGATCTTGAATTACGTCAAACTGGACTGGACATTTATACCACGCCATCTATTTCAACAATTCTTGTATTTATAACATTTTAAAAACTTGACTTATATTTGGTTCAGTCTACAATTTCTTGAATTTGATGTGATTTATAATAATTTTTTGTTCGTATTGCCAAAACGTGGGTTTATCCATTTTTAATATGGAATCTGGTTTTCTTTTTGATTCAAATTTAATTTTCTAGTCTAAAAACAAAAAATGTTGCAACAAATTAAAATTAAAAAACAGCCTCTTTTTTCTAAATTAATAGACGTAAAGCAAAAATGTTCATATTTCCTAAAATGATCAAAAGCGATTAAAAATTTAGTGAGATGTAACATTTCATTAAAATAAATGCACTATCGTATCTGAAAATGTTATAAATGAATAAAACACTCGCACATTTTTTAATCATTCCCTCCCTTCTAGCAGGTTATATAAATTTTAAGATTATTTATTTTAACTTGTTTTTGAGACTAGCCTACTATATGACGAATAATAGTTGTATCAATAAAGTAGATAGATAAATTAATAAATAAATAATAATCGGCTTTAGAGGCATTTATGTTTAACTTATAAATATAATGTCCCAAAAAAATGTAATACATACAAACTTTTTATACTTGTTGGACTTGGTGTTTATTGCAAGAAAAGAATGGTGACTTTAGTGTTATCATTTTTTATTTTATATACCTATTCCGGACACAGACACTCGTCCTTTTTCTATGAACGACTGAGCTCGGAAAATACGAAATAAGATTAGATAATATTGGGATCGCCATATTGTGGTTTATTGTAGTTTTGTGGTTTTAAAAAAGGTGGAAGCATTTGCAACTCATTCTATTGTTTTTTGTGTATATTGTTGAAAATCGTTCAGCTATATAAAATTTTATTCAATAAATTGAAAAGTTTGTAAGGCATGTATCGTTGAAAATTGTATCGCCGTTTTAATCGTTAAACAATTATATAAAATGCTTTGAAATGTATGTAAACGTTACGGGAGCACCTGAACAACAAAGTGAACGATAGTTGCTGAATTGAGGCAAGCCGTTGAACAGAACGCACCAAAAATCTGAAAAATTGGTGCGGTTCCATAGCTTTATATCGCCATATTCATATTTCATAGATTATTATTTGATTATATAAAAATACACACCAGTATCATTTTATGTTTGGGTACATTGTCGAATACCGTGTAGCAATGTGAACTGATGGGCAATGTATTGCAATGAATTTTAATTTGACTTTGCATTGTTAGCAGGATCTGGATCAAAATGGACGTCAGCTTGAAAACAGGCAGTGAAAAAACAATTAAATGTCACTGGTTACTTTACATTTTTGAAATAATAAAATTAGGATAAACTCCAAGTGTTGTTGGAAACGATGTAAACATTTATTTGGGACTATATGTATATATATATATACACACATATATATATATATACATATATGTATAAATATATTATACAAGTATGTATAATAAACATTATGTAGGTCTAAATGTTCGATAAAAATAACATTATTTTCTGGTGACTTAATTGCGCTTTTGAAATGTTGATTCTATATTTTCAACAAAATTGATTCTCAACAGCCGGAAACTGTTAAGAAATATTTAAAAATTCATCTAACAATTTTAACATTTATAAATTATACAATGCATGTCAGAACACACTCTGGTTTTTTATTTCTATGTGAGTTTGTTTTAGTTTCTTTGTGTGCTTTATAAATAATGCATATTAATTTCTACGTAGGGATATATGTACGTTTGCTTAACATTAAACATACATTCTACTGCAAGTTTATTAAAAATAACTTACTAAGACGTAGTACATATATATTACAATAAACACATTCAGTGATGCACAATTACATGAATGGCAAGCGTTTTTAATCTACGTGTTTATAATTTCAACTACTACCAGTAAACCGTAATCGAGGCTGCTTATCTTACAAGCATCTAAGTTACTGTATGAAATGAATAGAATGATTCTAACAAATGATCAATCACCCTAGGAGAAGGCAATAAGTTGTTACAAGAACGTTCGTTAAATGTTCACAAAAATTAAATGTAAAATTTAGTGGGAACCTGTTAGCGTTCAAAGTCATACAAGGTATTACTGCAGGTTATTTGTAATGTTAATTAAGGTGTTATTTTCAAGATTTAACAGGTTCACATATAAAGGAATATATATACATACACACGCGCATACATATAGAACCTGTGACCAAATTCAATGTCAAACTAATTTTCGCGTGTGTTTTATATACATATAAGTATTTATGAAGTTATACATTCAGATCATATGTGTCTTCATTCGTTGTGCTACTGAACGTACGCAACATGATGAACGGGAAATGCAGACGACGCAGCAGAATCTGATTCAAAGGGCTCGCATTTCGTAAATTAAACCGCATTCAAAATCAAGATTGATTGTTTGCATCGCCTGATTCGGCTTTGTTTATGTTTTTTTCGTGACATTGTTTTTGATTAAATTGTGGAGGTTGTTGTTGTTTTTGTTGATTGCCAATGGCAACGATCGTAGTTCCAGTTTGTAAACATTCATTTCTCCGTAAAAAATACTCGACGAAAACGTAAGATACAATGGCAAGAACCAGAAGGCATATTAAAACGTACAGTTTGCTGGTCACGCACGTCACTCCACTCAGTAAGAACGCCGTTGTTGCTCCAATGCTTTGTAACATACGAAAAACCTGAAAGGCAATGTCGTGGTCGTTTGGACAGCTTAGATTAACCAGACCTGTACAAATGATGATGGTATTACAACAACGGTTTAAATGTTTAAAATAAAATTGTCGCTAATTTTTTCAACGTTAACCATTGTTTCAATATTTTTTCTGTATTGAAATAACGGTTTTGATGATAGAAATTATTTACTTAAGCAACATTTAGTTATAAGTTATCAAAACTATCATACATAATTAAACGTTAATGAATGAATTTAGAATATTCTCACAATTGCATTGAGTTTGCCAAATAGCATCGCACAAACCCCACAATGCGGAAATGACAAAAAATACAGGAACCAAATTTGACCCCGGTATCCAGACCAACAAAAAAACTAAGAGACCCAGGTGCAACACACATCCAATTCCTACGATGGCTTCTCGAGCGATGTGTCGAGCCACCACTCCAATGCCGATGCTGAATATTGAGTTGGTCATGCCCAACGTGATCATGTTGTATCCGATGTACTGGACGCCAACTGTGCAGCATATGAAGGACTGTTGTAATTGTGGAATGTTTTGAAACATTCAACAATCTATTCACGCGTATTTTTTGAGAAAAATGTTGGCACACAGTGGCGGATCTAGACAACTTTGCCGGGGTTCACAAAAGTTTTTCAAAAAATATTTGAGACTGGGGGAAAATTTAAAAAAAAATGTTTATGACCAGGGGGTGAAAATGATTTTCGACAAAAAGTTGATGACTGGGGGGATTTTTTTATACAACTTCTTCCGCAAATTTTCCAATTGTTCAGTTGTTCAGCGGGGAACAACATTTCTACGGGAGGGGCAACTTTTTTGGTAATGTCAATTTTTTCTTCAAAAACACTACTTTTTTTCTTTAAAACAACCACTTTTACCAATTTTTTACATAAATAACGCTCACAACGCCAGTGTCCCCGCCCTCCCCACCTTAGACCCGCCACTGTCGGCACATCATTAATGCATAAATATATCACTATATTTGTTTTATTTTGTCTTAACTAAATCTAAATCTGGAAACATTAACCACCCCTCTGATATTCAAAACAATTAGCTACCGTTCCACGATATTATTTTTTATGATATTAATATAAACTCTGTCGTAGTTGCAGCTTGTTGCAAAACTTACACCGAATAAAAGTAACGTAAGAAAGCAAAAAAGTTGGATATAAATGAAGAAAAATTTATCTTAATTTATAGTTTCAAAACTATATTTAAATTAACTACCTGTCAATCTACATAAAATATTAATGTCCCATAGGAATATATTTGAAAAAACAAAACAAAATTATGCAGACACAGAAATGTGCGGCGCGAAGGCCTAGCGGTAAAAAGCGCCTGGGGCTGTTTTATGGTGCATGCAGTGTCCGAGTTCGGATACCCCAAGAGGATCCCTGCCTGTCTACCACATGCTTTGTGTCTAATACGTCGTTTAACACGTATTCATATGGGCTGTTTGTGCGTTGGGCATTCCTCTAAACTTTGAAAAAGTTCATAGGGTTTCCCTTTTAATGAGGGATAAAAAGTTCAAGTTAAAACTATAATGTAATATTTACATTTATATATACATTTATAATGCATAAATAAATGAATGAATAAATAAATGAAATCTTACTTTTGTATAATCTGAATAGACAAATCCCTGTTCGAATCCATTGAAAACCAAGAGAGGAATCAAAAAGCGATATGTTTTGTGACCGACGAGTCTACGCAATCCCTGGACAACCCCCTGTTGCAAGATAAATTGTTTCAAAATTTGTAAACATCAAATGTCGTTTTTTTTCCTGTCAGGTTAATTTTTGTGAGTGTCTAAACGTGTTGTGATCGCACGTGTGGTAGAATTTTTATCGGGCGTGAAACTATTTGTAGGTACGTTATTTTAAATGGCCGACGAATTGATTGCATAACATAAGACAGCATTGGCAACCAGCGTCAAAGTTTACAATACTGATGACGTCATAGTATTTTACATTTTTTTTAATTTTCAAAAAGTTCCTTTTCTTCTTGGTTGCCAATTCTTAGTTCTTAGTTAGTTGTCAACAAAATCTTGCTAAAACTTACGTTGATGTAAGCTAAAATGATTTGAGAGTAGTGTCCAAAAATGGAAAAAATACTTAACCATATTATGGTAGTACAAATTTACAACATTTTTATCGTGTAACTTAATAATTTAATTAAATAATTTATTTGAATGATACAATTCAATAATTTTATTAAACTATTTAATTAAATTGAAAAATGAAAATATTTGTTGTCTTTATTTTGTTTGGTCGATGAACGACTAGGTTTATAACATTTTGTAAAATTTTTTATTAATACAGAACGACGCTCTGTATTTAACTGGGCAACGTGTTAAATAACATAATAATATTTAATGTTTATCAATATTTTATTTATATTTAATACTATTTTTATTTATATTATTAATAATATTAACATAACATTAAATGCTTGTATAGAATTCAATATGCTTTTTAATTTTTTCTTCAAATTTATTGCTATCTTTTCGTTTTTTTCGGTATTTCATAGGATTCTTTAATGAAGTCATCCAGTTAATCTTATTTAATTCTTGCAAAAATTCAAGCGTGTAGATAAGATGAAACAATATAAAAAGTAAAATAATCATCATCTATCTTAGTTGTTGTCAATTTTTATGTCGTTAATACTAATATTTTAAATGTAAAATAAAATGACTATGCAAATTTTGCCGAACGATGACTATCAAATGAAAAAACAGACCAGACGAGTAGTTTGTTCCGCTGTCGAAGGATTGTCCAGCTTCTCTAGAAAGAGAAATATCACCGAGAAACCAACGGATGCAAACACCAAGTAAGCTATCATCAGCTTGAAAATATTTCTCGAGGCCATTCTGACTGTTGTGTTTTGAATCAGTCGATTTTAATGATTAACAAAAAAATTCAAAAATGCAAAAAACTTAAAAAATTCAAATCAGTTTAAACTATAATAATTATTCATAGTAAAAAATTACTTATATAATAAAAAAATAACGCGACAATTCACGAAAACATTATAATGGCTCTATATAATAGTTTAACAGTTGTTGGAAATGTTACATTAAATTTAATTTTATCCAGACGTGAGGATAAACTAGTTTTCCATATATTTACAGACAAATTTTTCCCACGTTCAGCATAACCTTCAAGCATGCTCCAAGGTTACAAACCAAAAAATATATTTTGAAGCCAGTCAAAATTTTATTAAATGTTTACTGCAATTAGACTCCGTTGCAGTTGTGTTATAAAATCTTTTGAGCTTGCTAGTCTATAACGATGAATTTACAGGAATCGTTGCACAAAAGTTTAATTGAAACTAAGTAAGAAACGGTAAGTGAGCAGCTCTGCACTTGTCACAATCAAAAAATGAGAAGACGTCGAGTTTTTAAATTTAAGTCAGGTTCATGTAACAAAATTGTAACCTTGCATCTCTAAACTATATAAATGTTTTGTTCCATTCTAGTCATTACAAATTAATATATAACTAATGAACATTTTACTATGATAATTAACATCTTATAAACATCTATAGGGCATTTTCGACTTATATCCAATTTTTCAAGTGATTTTATCAAACGTTCGCATGAAATTCAAAATAATAAATATAATGTTATAAACAGGGTTAATTTACAATCTATTAAAAAATTAAACAATTGTTTATCATTTGGTGAATAAACGTTTTAAAGTATCATCTGCATGTGCATATAATTATTAAATAACTATAATAATAAGTAAATCATAGAAAAATATTAACTAACAAAATGTTTGATTACCTGGCAGTTTGGACATTTCATGCAGAAATGTTATAGATTCATTGTTATCTTCGTCATGAGTGACTCTATCGTACACTCCACAAGGTTTCTGATCAATTTCATCGCCCATCGAATCAAATCCGTCTGCTGCGTATGCCTTGTTATTAATACTCAAATCATCTTCACCTGGTCCTACAGCATTGGATCTGCTCCCGTAAGGTAGATCTTCGTTCGTTAACAGCAGAGATGACACCAGGTTCCCCCATATATGTGACGATTGGAAACAAGCCAAAAAAATTCCGTTAAATTTGTATAACTCCTTTAGCATAAAATAATGAATTTGTCAAAATAAATTTTTATAACACCAAAATAAATTTCATTAGTTATTATATTTGTTTGATCATAAGTTATTCATAAACTTCATTTTAACCTGCTGGGTGAGTTCTTTGCTAAGATAAGAATAATCTACAGCAAGGCGTTCAATATATAAAACTTGGGCACCCCAAGCCAGGCTTTGTCCAAATCCTACTCCAATTGATGTTGGTACTAGCGTAGCAACATGCGGGAAAAAATTTGCTGTTATCCAGAATAAATAGAATAGCAATCCAAAAACAATAGCCCATTTTGAAGAACATTTCTTCACTAAAGCAGGAGCAAAAAGGCACGAAATGAATGTGGTGGCATGAACGAGAGACATTGCCAAAACGCCTAAACGACCGACAGAATTTATACTCGATTGCAAATTTTGAACTGACCTGAAAGCTGTGAATACAAGTATGAAACCTATAGAAAGAACAACCAAATTTTTGGTGTAGCGCCATTTTGATCGCCTATTTTGTTTTTCTGAACTCAACGAAGTGTTTGCAACCATGGATAAAGATTGTCTAGAATGTTGTTGGGAGTTTGGCTGTTTTTCATTATGAAAACTGTTTTGTCTTTCCACAGTCGAATATTTTTTTTTAATTTTTGCTTCTTCAAAACTGTTCTGGTTTTTTAAGCTTGGTTGGTCAGGATTATAACTTTTAACCGAGCTTGAACCCGTATTCGAATGTGTTATTCTGTTCACAAGAGACGACGATCGTCCAAAGCCACTAACGGCTCTGGTTGCTATCATTGGCATGTTAGTCGATGTGTTTGTAAAACTTGAATTCGAATCTGGCGTAGCTGCTCGTTCTTGGTACAATGTCAGTTGTTGCATCTGATGCTGTTGAACTGGTTGCTGTTGTTGCTGCTGAGGTACCTGTTGTTGCATCTGGTAATGCAACAGTGGACTGAAACATTTGCTTCCTGAATATGGTATTTTGGAATCGCTTAGAGATGACTTTGAATGTTGAAGTGTTGAATTTATTGCTTCTTGTACAAAAACATTTTTATCTTCATTACTTGGCAGCATTTTAGCAATTGAATTATTTAAATTTATCTTGTCGATCGTTCCACTACTTTTCATTTGAACTGTTCGATTAGCTTCTTTTTGATGCTTTTGTAGTGGCGGATCAGTTTTGTTAAAAGCTTGATTCGATAACTGAGGTTGCGACACGAAGTATTTTTTTTCTTTTGAATTCGTCAGCTGATGCATCTGTTTTTGATCGTACTGGTGTAAGGACTGTTGCTGATGGACGGATAAAGATCTTTGTTTTTGTTTTCTTCTCACGAAATTATCAATGAAATCAGATTCCGTTGCTGTAACCAATTCATCCTCTTCCTCTTCTACACTTCCCGTAGCATGTTGATAACTGCCGCTACGTTGACGAGTTGTTTGTGTGGCAAAAACATAGCTAGGTCGGCGCGGTCTGTAGAACTGCGCTATACTGAAATTCAAGTTGGCCGTCAAATCCCACGGTGATAGAGACATTTTAAGTTGGAACAAAAGAAAAGAGATTGTGAAAACACAATTTAAATTAAACTTTTAAATATTTAAAAGCATACTGGTTTAAATCAAATTGAACGATTCTTTTTTTTTAATTGTTGTCGTAATATTATTATCAATAATTTTTATGAATATTGTTATTGATTTGACAAAGAACGCATTTTATGTTTCTCCTGTTAACAAGATTCCTTTTCTGTTTCACGTGACTGACCTGTAAATGATATGTAAAACTTTAAAAACAAACCGTAAATTTTAACCACTAAATAATATATTTTTATCAATGTAGTCGTTTTTTCAATGGATGCTAAGTATGTACGTAATATCGTATCATTGCAGTGAAGACAGGCGACCTGTTGCTTTTGGGTACGCAACGTTGTTTTGCACATGCTGGCTGTGTATGCTTAAATGCACAGCCCCATCAACAGCCTCTATGCTTTCCAAATAACATTTATATTTTTAACTCGTGTTTTTAATTACTTTAACTCTTAATTATCATTTCACGACATTTAAATTTATCGAATTTGGAATAGGTTTTCAAAAATGTGTTTAACACGAAAAAAACTGAATACATAATTTACGCGTTTACAAAACATCAACTGCTCTCAAAATAGCTAACTTGATTATGTCTCACGTTCAAATTGCTTGAATCTTTTGAAAATTATTAACAACAAATAAACATAATCAGAATAGTATCACGAAAATCCATCGATTCCTTAGCAAATTATCGTTTCAGTGTCCTCATAGGCATTAAATGTCTAACTTTAGCAGATAGGAGGTGAATAAGTTGTTTGCTGCGTTTGTTGCCTGACAAAATGGGGCGATAGTCTTTTTTCCTAAACACTTAACACAATATTGCTTCTATTAATTTTGCAGATAATATTTTTTTATCAGTGTCTGAAGATAAGAATATTTTATTTCACGGTAAATTAAAGTTCATAAGAGCGTGAAAGTTTATAAAAAAAACAAACAATTATTATAAATAAATTAAAAATAGTTTGGTAGGCGAGATGACAAAATCAGTATAATCACAAAATGAATGTGGACATAGAAGCAAATAAAATATTTGCCTATTTTTTTAATTTTATATATGAACTGGTCACTTTGTTTATATCTAGGTTAAAAAAAATGTCAATAAGCGTTAATGAATTCACCCTGCAAGTTATGGCGTTAAAATATGGTGATGGCAGAATGACAAATTTTCATTCAAACCAAATATGCATTAGATTTGGGTTGGCATTTAATGTGATTTGATATTGATAATTCAAAACATGCGTTCATTGGAGTATGGTATGTTAATTGACATTAGGTTGTGGTAATGTGATGTGTTTGTTGGTGGTGCATACACAGTTGAAGAAATGTAAATATATTTGTAAACATTTTATTGGCTATCGTATTGAGTATTTATTTGTTTGTGTTCGTTATATTGCTATGTAATGTAATGTAATGTTATGTTATGTAATGTTATGTATTGTTGTGTAAATTATTTTATCTGTTTTATCGGTTTAAAAATAATTTAATTAAACTGATAAAGTATTAAAATTCCCTTTAAAATTTACAAACTTCAAAGAAGACAGAGGCAGGTTTCAAGTAAAAGTGAATAAAGTTTTTTTGTTTGGGTGGCGTGATGGCCCCGTGGTTAAAGTCACCTTGTCCTGTTGTGCAGTCACAGGGTTCGAATATGACAAAGTATCCCCACTTATCACATGCATTGTGTGTGATACGTCGTTTAGCACGTATCCATATACGCTGTTTATATGGTGTTGGTTCTTCTGAACTTTTTGAAAAACGTAAAAGACTTTGAACATGTTTTTTACTTGCACGTCAAGTGGTAACATTTTGTTCCTCGATGAGCTGCTTTCAAATAATTCAACATTTTATTTGAAAAATCTCAAAAAAACTTAATTAGCCTTGTTAAAATTCAGTTGCCAAGTGAAAAGAACACAAAGAGAAAAATTTTTCGACGAAAGAATGAAATTGATGGATGAATGGTATTCTCGAGAAGAAATGAAAACACTTTCTTGATTGCTGTTCGATGAATTTTCAAGAATTGGAACAATTTAATTTAATTTAATTATTGATGTTGTGTCAAAAATTTTATTTTTCAAGCGCTTTATAAATTGTACCAAATATATAAGTTATACATAAAAAGATATTTATTAAAAAAATTTCCAGCATTTGCAACATTTGAGTTTAGATATAAAAATTCGATGCATACAAAAACAAATACAAACAACGTGCAGGAGAGAAAGGAAAGAAGCAACAGGGTGCTGGTGACATGAAATTGTACGACACACACACGCACACACACACACGCACACACAAGCAGGCACACACAAACACACACACGCTCGTTGAAACACCGTTAAGTGTATTGGGTTGTATTTGATGTTGTACGCAAGCGGGCAGGAAGAGATCCTCGTGGCCGAGCGCGTATGCATTCGTAGCATAGAATTTATTTTTAGCTTCTCATTTATGTACGCTCATCTGTACAACTGGCTACATATGTTTCTGTAAAGAAATTTATTCAAGTTATGAGCATAAAACCCGTGTGTGTGTGTGTATATATATATACATATATATATATATATATATATATATATATATATATATATATATATATATATTCGTAGCATTCGTAGCATAGAATTTATTTTTAGCTTCTCATTTATGTACGCTCATCTGTACAACTGGCTACATATGTTTCTGTAAAGAAATTTATTCAAGTTATGAGCATAAAACCCGTGTGTGTGTATATATATATATATACATATATATATATATATATATATATATATATATATATAACAAATTTTATATGAATATATATAAAGGAGCCTAAAAATACACATTTGAAGCAATGGTACAAAGTAGACAGGATAATTATCATTCAATGTTTTTCTAATGAGATAACTTTTGTTGTTTTTTTAATAGACCTCTGCTATCAATGAAATCATCAGCATCCCAATATTGCAATATCCCACAAAACACCAATTGCATAAAATGTTGAAAGGAAATTTTTTTTTTTGAACGATGAGATAACAAACACTATCATGTGAAACGAATGCTTAAAAACCTGAACAACTGTAAATTTTAAAATAATGACAAAATAATATTGTTATGCTTATTAATTATAGAAAAATTTGAGTTTGTTGTGTGTGTGTAGATATATATATATATATATATATATATATATATATATATATATATATAAGGTAGTATAAGGCCATTATAGAACATTGTATGTTTTTATAGAACCTTCCCTTTTGTGCATGGTCAGGCATCCCTAACTAGACGTCTGACCATGCACAAAATGGAAGATATTATAAAAAACACACTTAAAACACGCACATAATATTGAAACTACAAGAGAAATCCTGGACAACAACACCAATATAATATGCTGTAATTCCATCCATTCCAATCTGAAATTAGCAGAAGTCATTCTCATCGACATAAAACAACCCCTGATAAACCAACAACAAAAGATTTCAACAATACTCCAAACAAGAAGGGCAATAATAAAATATAACAACAATAATGGTACCGATGAAGATACTGAAGAAAGCAACATCAACCAAAGAGCTACCAAAGCAATAAAACACAACACCAAAGCAATAAAACATAGTACCAAAGTAATTAGCCCGAACAAAAAAATCATATCAACTAATAAAGAAGATAGTAAAATTAACAAAGTCAGTAATAACAATAAAAAAGATATAGTAAAATTAACAAAGTAAATAATAATGATAAATGCAAATCACAGAAACAAAGCCCTGGGTTAGACAAATTCTCTAGATAAACTGCCTACTGAAGATGATTGAAAAACCGAAATAGGTCCTATACACTCGAGTATGAATTAGAAAACGTATATTATTTTAACGTTAATAAAATAAATAATGACGACAAGAATTTGGTTCGAAATATTGAGAAAAGTAATAAAAAACTATCCAACACTAGAAATTCTGTAGATTTCATAAATTACTGCATATATATATATATATATATATATATATATATATATATATATATACAATTATTTATAAAGATCACTGCGTTTTCAAAAACGAAAACGCAGTGATCTTTATAAATAATTGTATTTATGATATTCTAAACCCAAAATATATATATGTGTGGCACACCAGATGCGGTCGACGTTTTTAATTTCAGTTTATTTGATAAATATTTTGGAGCCAGACCATTTAGTGATTTAAAAACTGTGACAGAAATTTTAAAAACAATTCTTTTATTTATGGGCAACCAATGCAGATCATTCAGGATCGGTGTGGCATGATCATACCATCGACATCCAGCCATAATCCAGGCAGTACGGTTTTGAAACGATTGCAGAATTTTGATAGATCTGGCCGGGAGTCCATAAAATAAACTATTGCAATAATCGACGCGTGAGTGCACCAACGCATGCGCCAGAGTCTGCATTGCTGCATTGCGTCTTTATCAAGTGATTCTCGAATTTGTTTTATTTTTCTAATCTGTGCCAAGCATGATATAGAGATCATTTTAAAATAAGATTTCATTGTTAGGTTTGAATCAATTATAAAACCTGTTTTATCATTTATAACAACTGAATTTATACCCAAGTCTGCCAACTGCTGCCAGGTACCAATAGGAAGACATTTTGTTTTACCCTGGTTAAGCTTCAATTCATTTCTCGACATCCACAGATTAACCTCCGCCATACATTCAATGAATCTCGTAATCTCGTATTGAAACAACTTCGGTTTACCTGATAACATAATTTGAATGTCATCTGCATATGCATGGCTTTTAAAATCATAAGAATCAATTATCTTCAACACGCCAGATGTATAAAGCAGAAACAATAAAGGACCCAAAGAGATCCCTGCGACACACCAGAGTGAACCACGCTGACGTAAGACAAACTCCCGTTGAACGAAACCTGCTGTGTTCTGCCAATCAGGTAGCTTCTGAGCCAATTTATTATCTCCCCAGATATTCCAAAACTTTGATGCAGCCTGAGCAGTAACATTTCATGATTGACACAGTCGAAAGCCAAGCTCATGTTCAAAAATGCCCACAAGGAAATGTTTTGAGTATCCATCTCAGCATAAACTTTTGAGAGAATATGTAGCAGCGCAGTTTCAGTGGAGTGAAATCGTCTAATAATAATAATAATATAAACATTTATGAAGCGCCCATTCGCACAGCTGCTTCAGAGGCGCCCGGAGCCGTGTTAAAAAGATGAGTCTTTAATCCCTTTTTGAAAAGACTCAACGAGGAACATTGTCTTAACTCAGGAGGTAACGCATTCCAGACATACGGAGCAGCGTGACGAAAACCGCGGCCAGCCAGGCGGGATCCGGCAACTGGAATGTTTAGGAAACCTGTTGAGCTGCTGTGGAGTGATCTAGTATGTTCATTTTAGTATGTCTAAAACCGGATTGATGTGCATGCATGAGATTATTATCATTCAAATGAGCAAGCAATTGTCTTGACACCATTCTTTCAATAAGTTTTGATATAAATGACATATTACTGATTGGTCGATAATTATTGACATCAGTTAAATTTAAATTTAAAAGAATATTGTTAAATTTAAAAGAATATTAAAGACATACCTTTTTTATTATAGTTAAATTGTTGCTATTTTGATATGAATATTAGTTATAATTTAATAGCATTTGTGAAAACTGCTATAACGAACGCTATATTAAGTTTTCTCTTAATAATATATATATATATATATATATATATATATATATATATATATATATATCGGATTAAGAATGTCAGAAATGCAATTGTTGAATAAAATCACAGCATGTTCCGCGTTATTTAGCTTCTTGTTTTTATCAGCTCTTTCTTGGTTTTAAGTTCGTGTTCCAGTCGATCATCGCGATCATCTACGATGTTGCTTTCAGTATATATATATATATTTCCAATACATATATATATATATATATATATATATATATATATATATTTTGGAAAAAGACCATATTTTATTATTGTATACAAAATTGTTGATTGTATGAATTCTACCGAATTGTTGACATTAATCATATTAAAATTTGTCTATTCAATTTTCCATACTAGAATTTTTTGGAAATTGTTAAATTTTTTGAAATAACCCGCCAAATTTTAGACAACAACAATATAAAACAGTACATTTAAAAACTGCAGAAGCTGTCCTAATAGATATCAATAAACCCCAAATAAACATCCAACAAAGAATTACCAACTCGACGTCCTAATACTAACTTCAATAACAATGAAGAACAAAGAAATGACAATAAGAAAGATGAAAAATACGACACCAACTAACTTCGCTAAACTAAATTTGTTCTGTTTTAAGAAACTATCAAACCTTCACTGAAGACGGTTTATGAAAAATCGAAATAAGTTCTTATCTGCATGATGAATTGGGATTAAATTTTCAAGATGAACATGAATAAATAATTCTATTTTCAACAAATTAAACAATTTTCAGAAAATTCTAGTAAGGAAAATTGAAAAGACCAACTTTAAATTTATATTTATATATATATATATATATATATATATATATATATATATATCTGTGTGTGTGTGTGTGTATGTATAAGTGAGTGAGAGAGAGAGAGAGAGAGAGAAAGTGTATTTGCACGTGTGGACGTAAAAGGCTATTTGTTTAAAAGAAAGAAACATAGGAAACATATACGGTAGACAAAACTATCCGAAAAACAAGTGGCCGCTGACATGTGCGCTTTTGCGTGTGTGCACGATACCTTTAATGGCATGTTTAGCACAGGAACGAATAAATAATGCAATTTCATATGTGTATGTACACTTTTACATTATATGCTATGCGTTAATGTATTGTATATTAATATATTTGAATGCCGTTTTATGTTTTGTGGACGTTAGTTGAATATTTCATTATGAATGACTAGTGAATTGAATTATAGTTCAACTCTACACGATGAAGGACGTCAGGGTGAGATGTGCAATACGCAAAATGTTCATTCCCACATTAGATGTTTCATCCGCATTCACTCTTGTCATGTTATCGTAAACAGATCAACAAAATAGAGAGTAGATTTGCATGAGGCATGTAGATTGTGTTGGAACGAGGTTGTATGATTAAGGCTGCACGTGATTCTACGCCAATTAACTTCTACGTGTCAGTTTGAAAATGAAACAGGGTAGGTAGGCTGGGAAAATAACATTCGATCTGTAATCTAAACATTTTATTGACGAGTATGATTTTATTTTAATCAATCATTACGGCAAAACGTTGAAACTATTTTTAAATAAATATCGGAAAAATTAGCAAATTAGTACAAAAATAATAATTGAGTGGTGGAGTTTACATCCCAATGGAACGATATTGGAGAAATATCACAGGATATAAAATAAAGACATAAAATATTTCTACATAATTTTTTTAGATGTTTTTAAAACATTTCAATTTGATGTTATTTGATTTTTTAGTTTTTTTATTATTTTAATATGTAAAGACAAAAACCTTTTGTATGTGTGTGTCTGTGTGTGTGTGTGCTTCATGCTTGTACATCATACAAAGAATGGCAATGTAGAAAGTTTGTGCGACGAAATATTTCAACAGAAATTTAGAAATGATAATGGCAATGGCCGGATGAAAAGAGTCAATAAATTTCAATTCCTCCTAAACTTAATAATTAAGAAATGATTAGAGTTTTGCCTAAACCATAGTGTTCGTCAAATAATAATTAACTTTTATTTAATGTTAGTATAATACATACATTAAACAGTTTAAAAATAACAAAATGGTTTTTGAACAATAATGATTAAACAATTTTTGTCTACTAAAAATTATAATTATGTTGTATATTTATTGGTTAAAAAAATAAGGACTCATCCCACATGCGACATTTTATTATGCCATGCAACAAACGTGAACCGGGTTAATTTTATTAATTTGCAATAAATTATCACTGTTAACAACAAAATTTAATCATCAACAATTAATTTCAGCAAAAATTTCATCAGTCACCGTTATGTATGATGAATTCAGATCGATCAGAAAATTAATTTTATTTTTCGAGTAATTATCAACTGGAAATAAATTTTTTGTATCTTACTGACCTTTTTTAGTCGCCGATGGTGTTGCCTCGTGCGTCTGAGACGATGATGTTTTGCTGTATGTTTAAAACAAAATAATAATGCCAACAAAACCAAAGATTAATTTTGGAAGTTATAAACTAGGAAAGTATTGAATACAGTTATAACATGTCTGACCGAACATACATGCCCAATATTTCACCGTTGTATATTTAATATGATCATGTAGTTCTTGTGACTTCTAATGTTTTGGCGTCGTTCTTCTTGATGTAGTGCTCTTCTCTAATGACCTTGTACAACAACGACAACATACAAACGAAATCAAATTTACGCCAAAATTATGCAAATATATACATACAAGCGAACATTTATATGTGCATCTGGAAGATATAATTAGAATGGAGGCAGAGAGAAGAGAAAGAGAGAGAAGGGGAAAAAGAGAGAAAAGGAGAGACAGGGAAGAAGAACGAGAGAGAAAGGTTTGTACAAACGCATATTCATGCACGAGACTGGATGGACCACGTTCATACAGATGAGCGTAGCGAAACCAACCACTTCGCGCTTACTGTTGGTTGGCGTCGCATGCAACTACACTGTTTAGTCACAACAATCCTTATTTCCAGCAGTCACATATTTTATGTAAATTTAGTATATCCATCCTTTTATAAATGATTATTTTGTTTTTATATCCTTACACAGTATAAAATTTTAAATTCTAGATGAAAAGAGCTGCGGCTTCTCAAATTACATTAGCGCTTTGATATATAATAATATATGGTAGAGACACACCAAATGTATGGCCTGGATGAATATTCGACTAAAATTTCACATTCAGCTTTGGCCATTCTTAGGCCGATTATTGGATTTCAAAACAAAAGTTGTTGATTATTATTAGCCGAAAATATATTTTGGCCATCATAGCTGTTAAAACAACTGAATTTTAACAAGGTCATAAACATTATCTCAAAAAAGAATTGTTGGATAGTTGAGCCTACCACTTTTTTCAATATCTCGTTTTCATTCTAAATGAGAATTTTTTCAATTTATTGTTTTTTCGGCATTCCACCTTTGGCTTCGATAGAACAGTGGATCAAATATTTGGTTATTCGGCCAAATCCGAAGAATTTTCATTATTTGAATAATTTTCATTATGTTAAGTTAGGAAATGAAGTTAAGTAATGCCTAAAATAAAAAATTAACATAAAAGCTTTTTCGATAAATGTTAACAATTTCTACAAAAGCTTTCATCTGAGAAAACAACCAATAAGTAATCAGATACAAGCAGCACACAAACTTGATTTTGGTGAAATAAATTTCATGCAATGACAAAAATTTAATTCTTCTTTCATTGAATCCCTTCCTAAAGCCATCATCCCCTTAACAATACCTAAGCAACCAGTTCCTATGCAATATTCACTTGATCAATTGTGCATTACTTCTCTTTTTTCAATTCAAATAGTTCATCTATTTTGTAATTGTTTGGTTTTATGGATAGAACAAATTGTCTTATTAGCAGATAATATTTTTACGACCAAAGATATAGTACTCTTGAAAAGATTGTTTTGATTTGCAATCATTAATAGTATAATACTCAATAATAAAAATGTTTCAATATAAACCTTCATCTGCCCTTCTGATTTGAATCTAAACAAAAAATAAACTCTACTGGTTAGTACAACTGGACGAAATAGACGAGCTTAGAAATCCGGTCCTGTACTTATTTGACATGTACGCACGCAGCAGCTTAAAATAAAATCACATCGTCATCACGTATGAATAATTTGACATGCATGATGTATACACGAGCTGGCTGGTGCAAACCGTGGCTTATGTTTTCCAGATCTCATCCACATTTTCCATCAGATTTTTTATAAAATTAATGCTGAAAAATTTATCGAAACATTCATCAAATAATTTGATTTGAACAAAGGTGAAATATGTTAACCACTATTAATTTGCAAATATGGTTGAATATTAGTGTAAAACAGTTGTAATCTATAAAATTATCAGGTAATGAACATTTTAAAGAGGTATATTTCGTTGATCTTGGTCGTTAAACTTATAAAAATTCTCTGTTTGTGATGTACCAGAGCCATTTTTACAAATAAAATAATGATGTTGTTGTATAAATAGTTATATATGTTCGCTACTGAGACCACCGTAAAGTTTTGCTCTTGATTCAGTTTTTATTTTATGTACACTTGAACACGCAGGAGGGACAGCTTAGCTTTAAAGAAGATGCATACCCATGCATTCCTGTGAGTACGCAGACACGTACGCACACGCCGGCACAAAAAACTGCTGTTGAAAATGCAAAATACAAACATATTTTGCGCTTTTATTTAACTTTTGATAAAATGATAACAAGGACTATTTATCGAAAGTTGACCGGGTTTAAAATTGTAAAAACACAAATTAATTCTTTTCAATTATTTATTTCAAAATACATTCTTAGATTGCACTTTGTTTCAAATGCAAAACAATGTATCTAAATAATGCTTTAATTAAATGCTTCCACTCAATAACATCCCGTTTGTCACTCTCTGCATTAAACACATTTATCCTTTGACAACATATTTGTCATAATGGCTGTGACAACGAACAACAGAAAACCATCCATCCACATGATAAATTTGTTTCAGATTTTTATTTAATTCAAATATGCCCTCACATAAATATGAAATATGTGAACTGTCACACTTGAAAACCAAAATTCGAATTTGTGTGGTTTAACTTAATAAATATTATTTCAAAGTGTGCGTTTCATATTTTATATTGACGTTGATAGCAAGCACGTATCTTCGTGCTACAGACCCTTAACTTACGTAACAATTTGTTCCCACTTTTGAAAATTTTGGTTACAAATAGCCGTACAATTTATTTTAGAGCTGGATTTTGTTCATTGTTAAAAGACGCGTAGAATAATTGTATGGCACGTCGAAACCACCACACTGCCTGGAAAAAAAGGTATTCGTATCACGGTGATTTGGTAATAGTTACGTAAAAATTGCGAATCAATGCTATAAAATGAATTGGCATTTATTAAAACAATTTAGAATGCAAGATCCGGATTTGGAGTTGTTCTGGACTCAGTCAGGTCTTTCTGCTACTGGTGATTAAGTAAAACGCCTCTGTCGGAGATGATTTCATAAACAACGCAAGATAAGACATTATTTTACAGAAAAATTGACAAAACCGCGGTAAAGAGATTTATTTGCATAAAAATTAGTTTTGGCAACTATCCTCTGTAATGTTTGAACAAATATCACCTATTACTTCGCCTCTAAACTTCGTTGTAAAATTAGTTGCTTGAATCTCAAAATTTGGAAGCATTTTTCATTAATTAAAGAATTAGTTCTAGCGGTCAGATTAAGATTTAAAATGGTGCCTATGGTAGTAAATTTTTCAACTACAAAAGTGGCAGCTTATTTGGAAAGGTTGCCTCCTGATATGGTAGTAAATAACAAATAACAATAACATAAGAATGTCCAAAACTTTGAAATCTTCACAAATGGAGGATAACAAAAAACATTGTTGATTTTATTAAACGTTTTTTACATAAAAAAAGCCTACGAAGCCCTAGAATAAAAGAAAACAAGTCTTCATGAATGCACATTTCAAATAAAACTTTAAATAACAAAATAATTCCCAAAACCTATCAGTCAAAAAAAAATTCATTTCAAATCAACAATAAAAATAATTGATTGCTGGTTGGCGTTCATACATAAATCAATTTCAGATGCAATAGTAGTTTAAAATGTTCGAAAATTTTTAAAACATTCTCAAACTGGTTTTGGCATTTTAATGAGTTTGCAGCTACATCCCGTGTCCAAGTTTTGTTTTCCAGAGGTTAAAAAGAAGTTTGTCTTTCTTTCGTTAGTTACTTTGGCTCTACCGAATGAGAAAATAATTTTTCGTGAAATAATAGTATTTTTTATTTTCTATGTACCTATTTTTATATTATATTATATTTAATCCTGCAATTAGCAAAATTCTTTTGTGTAATTGTGATTATAAATAATTTTTATTTTATCTTCTAAACGTTCGTATTTTAGTAAATTTTCATTGCTTTACTTCGCATATAATGGCTCTGTTTATTTTATCTTGTCTTTTAGGTAATCGATCACACATTGAATAAGCCTAACACTAACAATTAAATTTAAAAATTATATAATTCATAATTAAACTATAAAATAAAAGGGCTGGCGTTTTGGGTTGGAATTAATTTATATTGGCTTTTATAAATTCTGAAAACACCAACAACGTGATATTTTTTCACATTCTAACAATTCATTTTCATCGTTTAAATTTATTGACGCATTCTTATGCTGCTGTTAAATCTCGATAAATTTTTCTAATTTTCCACCCAGTTCATCCTATTCGTTTAATAACTTGGTTCGTTCTTTCAAAAACGTTGTCAATATAAAACAGACATCTTGTAGAAGAACATTAACAATGTAGAACATGTTTTATAAACAACGGCGATGTGTTAAAGATATTTGAATAATTTATTCTTTCGTTTTACAAGATTTGTTTAAACATTACCAAAAGATTTAACATTCACCATAATTACAACTG
The DNA here is from genome assembly GCF_000326865.2 of Helobdella robusta. Classification (NCBI taxonomy): domain Eukaryota; kingdom Metazoa; phylum Annelida; class Clitellata; order Rhynchobdellida; family Glossiphoniidae; genus Helobdella; species Helobdella robusta. The sequence continues at coordinate 889,769 of NW_008703942.1, forward strand.
TTAGTCTTAAATTTGATAAGCTTCATGAGGTAGAAGATGGATAGAGCAGACGCAATCAAATGAGAACCATCAAACCCCATGTAAAAGTGTTTGATCGTCAAAGTAAAAATTCTGGCAGAATATCTCGCCTGAAACGTCTTACAAATAGAATACGATAATAAGCTTATTTGTGGCGCTCAATTAATTATCAACCCAAGATAAAGGCAAGATAAAGGCAATTCAAATTGTTAACACTTCGTGTTAACAATTTGAAAAATTGTTGGTAAAATCTTTATGACATTTTTACAACCCCATTTCTAACGTTTTGAAAGAATTGTTGCTTATACACAACTTATTTTTTTTTCGATCTAAATTATAAAAAACTCCAAATTTTATGATTGAATTAATTAAATTATAATTTGGTTCTCTATAGAGTAATGAATGCATATACAAAAACATGAATAAACTTATTTGTTATAATAAACGATAGCTCCATACCGCTAGTAAGTTGTTTTCCATTCAGTGATACTTGAAAATACATTTCTCTCTCTCTCCGTCTCCTTTCTCCCTCCTTCCCTACCTCCCTCTCTCTCTCACTCTCTCTATCTCTATCTATCATTATAAATTATCTATATGTATATACGCTTATTCTCATTTTGATTATTTATTTATTTATTTGCCTAAATCTTTGTTTTATAAAATCTCAGCCAAAATTTGTTAATAGCGTTTTTAATTTTGTGTGATTTGAATGAATTTCAATATTTTTTAAAAATAAACTTGGCATTTTCAATTTAATTGATATAAAAACCATTTAAAAGTTAGTGGGAATGGAAGGGAAATTTATTTTTTTGTTTGATCAATTCGATATAAATGAAAATGTTGAAGCAGTAGTAAATACAAGAATAACAACTAGATGTTGGCATGGTTATTAATTCTTCTGTCAGTAAATTTTGTCCCAATAAATTTTGTTAACTAAAATATTGTAAGTTAGCAAAAAAAGAACTTAATGAAACAGCTATGGTGAAGATTGCAATGAAGAATTTTTATATATTGTATGTATGCAGCTTAAACAACTTTAGCTTGGGGGCTTGTTTTTACTTTTGCATATCTGTTCTTTTGTGTTTGTGTTTTTGTACTTTACTCATAATGTGATTAGGAATATTCTACTACTTCATCATTTCTATTCTCATCATCAACATCAATTCTTCTTCATCTTCATCATGAACATCAACATAGCATCAACAACTTTCATATTCTGCTGCTTTGCTATGCTATGAAGCAAGGCTTGCGTGCAATGAAAAACTTAAACATCATTATTATCTACAAACCTGAGTATATAAATATATATATGTGTGTGTGTGTATATATATATATATATATATATATATGCATGTGTGTATGTATGTATGCATGTATGTATGAACCCGTTTTGCATGTATGTATGTATGTATGATGTATGTATGAATATTTTTTTATGCGTTTATTGTTGGATGTATGCAAGCTTTTATGATGATAAAAAACTTGTATGTAAATTACTTCAAACTGATCGCATATGTTGAAAATTTATACTGTTTAAAACGAAGTCAAATCATAGAATTTTTTTCAACGTTTTGACTGAATTTAATTTGTAGGTGTTGATATAGTTATCCAACTATATATATGTACACATATATATACATATACCTATATATATATATGATGAATGCAAACATACATATAAAACTTGCATCTTCAGTACAAGTATATATATATAAACACAAAGTAAACACAAGCATATCATAAAACATCACACACATATGTGCATATATTTATATATAAATATAAATAAATATATGTATTCACTAGTATATATATATATATATATGTATATATATATTAATACAGAAAATTTATTATGTGTGCTATACGTGCAAGTATCCTATGACAAACAATATCGGCATATATGTACGTATTCAATATGTTACCTATATATATATATATATATATATATATATATATATATATAAGTATATATTTATATGATTATGGGTATAGTAACGTAAGTCATTATGTATATGGCGAATGAGTGCAGCCGCAAAAATAAGTTGAGTTGTATTAATAGTGCCATATAAGCAAGTGTAAGAATTTGTTGGTGAAATAGGTTGAACGTCATCGGAGCCCAACCAGTTCAACATTTATTCTCGTATCGTTAGCAACCTTTCTTCTTTTACCAACCTCGTTGCCAAAATACGAGCAATAAAAATTGAGACCAGTTAGGTTGGTCGCATCTACGTTTCGTTTGATAATATTTTATTTAATTTTTTTTTCCAAATTTATTAGTTTCGTAAGTTTGAAATTATTGCTCACTATTTATTAAAAAGTTTAACGCTAATTTTGCATCATTTCAGAAACTGTTGAACCAACGACTTTAATTGAATTTTGATTTCAGATCCACTAAACACATTCGAAATGGTTAGTCAATTTAAAAATTAAAATTTAATCGTTTTCAATAATATCTTCTTAACTAGGTGTGCAATGTTTTCGTAAGTGCATGTTGTTATTCCATTCTTATTCTAACGTGAGACAAAGCTCAAATGATTCGATATCGCGTTATGAATTTCAAAGTTTCTGGTAAAAAAAATAAGAATAATGTAAAATATACAACATAGCATACCAGAGCAAATGATTGAATATATGAATGTAAATAATTTCTTGTTGTGTAGAGGTACGGACGAATATTATTTAAAACATTGAAGATAGGTTAATAAGAAACTCATTTCCATTCTAGTAATTTTATTCAGATAAATTTTACGCTGGGTTGAATTTAAACTTTCTTAAATTCCTAAAATTGTTTTTTACAGTACAACACACTTAATTATCTGAAAAAACTTTTAAATTAGAGGATCCATTATTTATTAATTACCTTAATTGCATTGATTTTTAAAACTGAGTTCTTATCTGCATGGGCATTAGTTCAATAAATTTATTTCATACATTCCATGATTCAATTTTATATAAAAACAACATTTGAATAAAATAAATTTGTTCAAATTTAAATTTTATTGCAAATGATTATATTAAAAAAGGAAATAATAAAGGACATAATTTGTAATTATTTATTCACATAGGCTGATCTCAGTGCAACAGAAATTGAAGGTTTCTATTCTCTTACGTTACTATTCATTTCAATAACATTTTATTTCACATTTAGCATCCGATAATCTATATTGTCGAAAGAAAGGATGGTAAGATTGTGAGATGCACCAGATATTTTGCTTACATATTTGAAATCGCTTTTAAACCAGTTTCAAAACAAGTTTGATGCAACTCGGGTGGAAAAATTAATATTTATTCGATTAATTCGATTGCACGATATTTTTTTATATTTTCTTATGTGGAATTATTTGGTCTTTACTACAAAAATTAAAAAATAGATAAACTAGATAAAAAATAAAAAACTTTTTGCAAATTTTGAATGAAAACAATGCAAAATGAACAGGCGAAGGATAAGGCAGCAACTGCAGATGTTGTATAATTTTCAAGAACGTTATAAGGGCAACATCATGGACATTGATAACAAATCAAAATTAGGATGAAACGGATAAGAAACTTTGAAATATATTAGATTTTAATAAAAATGAATGACAGTCTAATGTAATAAATGTATTAAAATTAAACCATTTAAATTGTCTGCAAGCATTCAATAATTTTAAAATGTCGTGAACAGATGTACGTGAAGTCTTTGACTTGTTCGATTTCTGGGATGGTAGGGATGGTATGGTTGACGGTGCGAAGGTTGGTGACTTTTTGAGGTGCTGTGGACTCAACCCAACAAACCATGTTGTCAGCTCAAATGGAGGAACACAAAAATTCGGTAATATTATTTGCTATTATGCCGAAATATCCATGTTTAGTTTTGTTTCTAACATTTACAATAGTAGCTACGGAAAAACTTATTTGAAAATGTCAACCAAAATTAAAAACTTTGTAGTAGGTGGGTTCAGATTTGCCTAGGTTAGTTAAAATTTTGATAAACTCCTTGCCAGGTGAGAAACAGTACAAATTCGAAGAAATCCTGCCGATCTACAAAAATGTGAGCAGTGAAGCTGAAGCTGGAACATTTGCCGACTTCATTGAAGCTTTCAAAACTTTCGACAGAGAGGGCCAAGGATCCATTGCCGCTGCTGAACTTAGACTTGTTCTCTCAAATTTGGGTTAGTTAGCTCTGCTTCTTTTTAACCTTTTTTAATTCTTTTCAAGGCAAACCCTTTTATTTTCAATATCCGTAAGCTGCTTAAAAAATTAAGGTTTATAAATGAGCAAGTCGATTTAAAAATTACAAGAGTCGTTGTAATGAATTTGCATTATAAAAAATCGTTCCAAATACCCACGCTCTGTTTTATTTTTTTACGCAGCATTGACAGGCGCAGAACCGCTTACATATATATCATTTCTTACTAAGTTGCAGTTAAACCTTTTGGCTACAGTACAAACCACAACACATGGTGTATACATAAATCTTCGTGTAGGCGCTCGCAATCATCGCATCATACATCAAATTTTGAGCAAAAATCCTTCAAACCTGGTCATCGCTCGATAGCAAAGAAGCGAGACATTCCCTACGGTCTGAACCAACCGAACAACCCTAAATCAAAAGAAAAATTAACTAAACAAGCAAATATGCGAAAATTTCACAATGCTTTATCCATATATCTTAATAAAAGAATGGCATATAAATAAAATTTTCAGGTGAAAAGTTGACTGATGCTGATGTGGAACAAATCTTCAAGTTCACGGGCACGGAAGAGGATATTGATGGCAACCTCAAATATGAAGGTAACTGACTCATCTGCTTGTCTCCGCTTAAAATAATAATACTGTTAAAGTTCAATCATAATAATAATATTATTTTCATTATTACATAATTTTATAATTTTTTAAATTATTTCATTTATTTAAAATTTTAATTTTAGTACACATTGCTTAATGTAGTTTTATTTTTTCAGAATTCATCAAAAAAATCATGGCTGGCCCAGATGCCAAGTAGAGCTGATTTGAGATATGATGTGTATTGAATGTTCATTTTGAATTGTGTTTCATGTCACTAATCATTTTAATTATCTAACTTCAAAGCAATAATGTAGTGAAATAAAGTATTTCCATCACGTTCATTTAAATAAAACTGGTCTTAAAAGGTTTGATGTGTTATCCTTGGTTTTCAAGTTTTCAATTTATATGAATGGCAAAAGTTAAGATTGTTTAAATCTGAAACGCTATAATGTTAACATTTTCAATTACGATCAAACATTCACAATTCAGGCAATTGGATCATTAAAATTATTAAAAAATTTTAATCATTTTAATAATTTTCTGGAGTGAAAAATTTTTAAAAATTTTAAACACTAAAAAGTTTTATTATTAACCTGGCAGGCAATGATGGCAGTTATTTACTTTTTCCGTTTATTTTTACTTATTTTAAAGATTACTAATTATATTGTATTTAGAAACGTTGTCAAATGTAAGACTATGCTACCATGTTGGCATTATGAAGGAATAAAATGATTTGATTGCTGTTTATGACTTAATGAATCAACCAACTTAATGTTTAACCAAGCGAGCGTTTGTGTTAAAAAATTTCAGAAATGAACACAATGGACATGATGCAAAGAATTTTATAATTTCAAAAAATCATCAAAATTAACTTAAGCAAAAATGTTACTTTTGAAATATCATCCATAGTGGCGCCTACTTTGGGAAAAAAATTTGTGGAAAGGGAGAATGTAAGTAAACTTCAAACTATTGGTAATAAAGATGAATTACAGAATTACCGTCCGATTTCAAATTTTTGTTTTATATCTGAAATTGTTGAACGTGTGTTGGTGATTCAACATTCAAGATATTTAGATTTGAACTGCCTGATGCCTGTCAACCAATCAGGCTATAGACGGCACATGTTTTGTTAGGGATATACAAAGCCGTTGATGAACAAAAGACTTCACTCTTGTCATTCTTTGACATGAGTGCCGCGTTTGACTGTGTGGCCACCAAATCCTGCTGGATAGACTATGGTATGATTATGGGGTAACCTGTGTTCCAGCCGCATGGTTCAGATCCTAATTACATGGACGAACACAGGTGATACTTTTTAATAATAAACTATCTGGTGTCGGTGCAATTTCATCTGATGTTCCGCAGGGTTCAGTTTTGGGACCTATTTTGTTTATGCTATATACATCGAAAATTTTGAGGTTCATTGAAGCTAGTGGTTTTAAACGTTATGCCTATGCGGATGATATTCAAGTAATACTCACGAGCAAACCAGAATTGCTGGAAAACGAGGTTCAGAGGTTGGTTAAATGTTTGTCGGATATTGATACGTGGATGTCAAAAAACAGGTTAAAATTGAATCAGTGTAAAACCAAGTTTTTGCCATTAGGTACACGGTGGCAATTGGCTAAGATTAGTATAAATTCAGTATATGTCGGTGGTCAGCATATAGAATTTTCTGAACATGCCATTAACCTGGGCGTTGATTTGGATTCAAAATTGTCCATGAAAAATCATTTGAGAATGATTTTATCATCATGTGCACATTAACTTCATAGACTATATCGTATTCGCAAATATTTGGCTGAAACTACTGCACGTACCCTGGTACATGCATTCATTCATGCCCGGGTTGATTATTGTAACAGTCTGTTCTACGGTTTACCTGATAAATAAATATCCGTGCTTCAATCCATTCAAAACAGTGCTGCGAAAGTTGTTGTTGGAGGGTCAAAGTTTGACCATGTGACTCAGACATTGAAGGATCTCCATTGGTTGAATGTTAAAAAGCGAATAATCTTCAAAATATTCGTTCTGATGTTCAAGGCCATGAACGAACAATTGCCTGTACACTTGTTGAATGAACTTAAAAAGAGATCTGCGGTTTCTTAAAGCATCAACTTGAGAAGTGATTGTTCAAATCTGATGATGATTAATAATGCTCTGTTATGTACAGGGGCAAGAAATATTGGTGTGTTTGGTCCAAGGGTCTGGAATGCACTTCCTGGATCATTGCAAATGCGAATTTTCAGGAAGAACTTGAAGACATATTTATTTTCAATATGATTAACTATTGACACTTTTAGGAATATTGTAAAGACATATTTTCAATGTGATTTTCTTTTTTTCCATGACTATCTCAGTTATTTTTGTCTTCGTTTTTGAACTTACTGGTAGCGCTTATGAGAATTTTTTTAATTGGCGCTTTATATAAATTTATCATATTAATAATAATAATTGGTGTTGGGGTAAAATGTTTTGTGTGGAAAACTTAAATTTGTGTTCAATCCATGTACCCTATAATTAATCAATCATGGATGATTATTTCTTTTGTGACAAAAAATTTAAAAAAATTCAGAGGGCAGCAATATTGCTTTCCAGCGATATATATTATGTTAGGGGCAAAAAACGTTACAACTCCTCAAAAACACTTTAAAAATGAGTTATGTCAATTTATTTAATTTTAACACGATCAACCAAGGTGGTTTGCTTAACGATTTCTACTATATAATATAAAATTAAAACAATCACAACATCAGTGAATATTTTCAATCAATCAATTAAACAATCAACCAATCATAAATCAATCAACCTTAACTAACCAACCGAACCGAATAATAAATGAATCAAATATTCTTGTTGAAGTAAATTTCACTTATGTTCGATTCCACGGCACTCTTCGATGAATGTTGAGATTTTGGTCTTGAGATCCACCCTGATCTTTTGTCAAAGACTAGTAAGCATTCAGACGAGGGTGAAAAGTATCAGAAATACAAACCAAAATGCAATAACAAATTTGTCAAAATATTCCCAAAATAACATGATTATAGTAGGCCAAATTTAAAAGTTTTATCAAATTTAATTTAATTTAAGTTTAATTTAATTTAATTATAATAATTTTTTTATTATCATTCAAAGTTTATGTTATATTGATGAACAGCAGGTGATTAGTAGCATCCTTTCTGTCGTAAATGTAAACAGATGAAATTAATTTATTTTTTTGATAAGTGATGGTTGGTTTTTTAATGTCACTCTTGAAATTTTATCGAAGCAACAACTTTATTAAAATTTATAAAATTTATAAAATATTTTCAAGGGGTTGATTTCAAATTGCTTCTTTGAAGTCTGAGCATTAAGTTTTTTAAGCAAGCTTCAGTGTTATTTTTTATTTTTATATTTTAAGTTTTTATTTAGTTTTCATTATTAATGATTATTTTTATTATTAATTTAAAATTGCGAGATGTAAGTAAAGCAGTTCAGCCAATGATTTTTTATATTTTTTTATTGATTTTTTTATATTTTATGTATTATAATTATATAATATATAAAATTATATAAAAATCATGCCCATACAACCTACAATCAATGTGTTGATGCATTTTATAAATGAAAAAGAAAGTTTAAAATTAAACTAAATACTACTAAAATACTAAACTAATTACTAAAGGAAAGATGTTTGAATAGTCCATTAGTAATAGCAAAGGATCAACATTGACATTCAGCATGTTTGAAATAACTTTTGAATGAGTGAATAACTTATAGAAACTAGATTACAAATTTATCCACTATCCCATATTTTTTCTTTTATTGCTGTCCGAATTATTCCTAATTTTAGAGTTAAGACTTTGCTTTGTTAACACCATAATTGCTGTTACGTGTTACCGTTACATGAAATTTTAATTAACTTTCATCAATCAATAGAGTTTTTTTGGATTTGGACAAGGAGTTGAAGTTGAAATTGTATTGGATGGGTGTGACACGAGGAAGGCCCTGGAGGTCAAGTTAGAAGATGGTCGGAAAGAATTTCACTTACTTTATCTGGATGGTGAAACTGTTTCTGGAAAGGTGTCAAATATTTTTAAATTTAATTTAAGTATAAATTTATATGCCAATTGATTGAAAATAATTTGTTCAAATTGGTAATCTTACATTTCATAGTTTTATCATCTTTCATCATTCATGTGGTTTTTGAGTGGGCTCTTATTCATGTTGTCACCATGTTGCATTCTTTTTTATTTGTCTATATTATTCTCCTTCTAATTATTTGCAGGTCAATGTTATTCTAAAGAAACCTGGAGTTAAAGTCGAGCATTTTGGGATAAAAATTGAGTTTATAGGACAGATAGGTATATTGTTGTATTTCTTGAATAACGGACTTTCACAAAATTATATGGCCTATTATTATTTAACATTACAACAAACATTTGTTTATGTATCATGACCCTACTTACGTTCCATTCTGATGTTACTGACCAATGCATGCCTTTGCTGGTCAGTCTTGCAAGACTGGATAGAAACGTTTTCAATTTTCAGTGAAAGTTGAAGATGTTTCACACAGTCTCAGTAATTGGGCTGGTGGTCACTGTGTTGAAATTTGTTTCATGTTATTTATTTCTTAACTTATTTTATGTATTTAAATCTCTGGCCGTCAGATTTATTTTACGATAGAGGCACGAGATATGATTTCACATCATTGGTCAGAGAACTTGCACGACCTGGTCAGTTTTTCAAAGTTTTGTAAAATCTGTAAATGTTGTCATTGATGTTGTTTATATGGTTTCCATTTTTATAATCGTACAATTACAAATGTTTTTCAATTCGTACAATATTCTTACAATTCCTATGCAAATTAATCATGTTGGTGCGGCATAGAGATTTCTGAACGGTGACATTGTTAGTTTTTTGTTAACACAAAAATTCAATGAAACAGCTTAAAATATTTTTATACCATGTTTGAAAATTGAATGAATAATAAAAAAAATTTTGCTTTCTGAAAAATGCATCCCTACATTTCAGGAGAACTTGTTCAGACCACCGGTTACAGCTTTGAGTTCAACCAAGTTGAGAAGCCATACGAATCCTACATTGGATCCAACGTCAGATTAAGGTTCATTTTCATATAATTATTTCTATTTTTACTAATGCAAAACAGATAGAGGAAATTGCTTAGTTCAATCTCAGTATTGTACATGTGTTAACATTTCTTCACATTTGTCTTTCTTATATGTTGAGCTCTTCCCATACTTTCTTATTCAAGCACAAATGTGTCATGAGCTTGAAAACGTCAAGAAAAATGGATTCTGCAGTTTTATGAGGAGAATTTAGAATAAATTAGAATTGCAATTTCTCTTAGATATTGGTAGTTAGTTTATCATGAATATTTGTTTATTTTTTGTGAAAAAAAATTTTTATTATAACATAATAAAGATACTTTTTGCGCTTGACAATGGTTCGAAGAATCACTGATCTAGTGAAGGAGCAAGACATTGCTGTTCAGACATTATCACATTACCCAGACCAAACTACCTCATTCAAAATGGAGGTGGGTATCGAGGACTGCCTGCACATCGAATTTGAGTACAACAAGTCTAGGTTGGTCACCATGCTAGGTTGATGCTTATCGTTGCAGTAGAATATTTTTCAATTTATAGTTCTCATTCTACATTCCATGCTAAAGATATCTAGTTAGAGCATTGTGATCAATTTGAGTAGAAGTGTTGTAGACATTATAACTGTAATATTTATAACATGTATTAACGGATGTTATTAATATTTCATTGTTGATAGTTACAATGAAAACATCTGCATTGCCACTTTATAAAACTGAGCCTCATTTTACCCATACATTGAAATACGTTATGTCTCAGAACCTAAGTAAACATGACCTGGCAATGATTTATGCTATATATAGCAACAGAAGATGGCTCGAGTTTGAGATATTGATGAAGTGTTGTTATCTGGCAGATGCACCATTTGAAAACTCTTCATGGGGTAGTAGAAGCACTGTAGATTTGATTCACTCACAATTTTGGATAGGACCTTGTAGGTGCTTGCTTAATAGTATATCTCTATGCGCCGAGTATCAATAAATGATGGTAATGGCCACAGATTGTAAAGATTATAATACCTGTAGTTTGTTCCATGTTTTAATGATTGGTATGTGATATAATATGATAGTTCATACCAGTTCGTGAGAGGATAGTTTGCGACGTGACACTTTGTGGAGGTTTTTGCTAGAATTTTTAGTGGATCAGAAAAGTGAGGGCAAGTTTGCAGTTGGAGTCGCCTAGCATGAATTATAACGTCGCTATCGTTCTGGTGCTATATTTATATATCCTGAAAATTCACAATCGATAAAAAACATTTTCATAAAATAAACCAAAGGTACGATTTGAAGGATGTCATCGTCGGCAAGATTTACTTCCTGTTGGTGCGCATAAAGATACAGCACATGGAGGTGCAGATAATCAAGAGGGAGATCACTGGATCAGGTCGGTTGGCGTTTCCATCAGTGTGGTCGGTAGATGATGTGTGTGAGGTGGTGGTGTTTTACTATTTTGGATCTATTGGTGGTCGCATTTTTTTGTTCATTTTGTCATCCTGTTTATTTATTAACATGATAATTTTTATTCATTCGCTCATTTATTCATCCACTTTTCCGCCTATTCATTCATTCATTCATTCATTCATTCATCTCCTGACAGGAACTAACATGTTCAGTGAAAATGAGACAATCGCCAAGTACGAGATCATGGACGGAGCACCAGTCAGAGGTAGTCTGATCTAAACATCTAAACCATGTAAACGTTGAATTATTTCAAAATCAAATTCGTCACTGGTAGTATTTATAAAACAGTTATTTTATAGTTTGTTATCTATTTTGTGTTTGTTTTATAGTAATAATAACATCTGATGCTTCTATTCGTCGCTTGGCATGAATCCCTCTCCTAGGAGAGAACATTCCCATCCGCTTGTTCTTGAACGGTTACGACCTCACCCCAACAATGCGTGATGTTAACAAAAAGTTTTCAGTTCGCTACTATCTCAATCTGGTTCTCATTGACGAGGAAGACAGGAGATACTTCAAACAACAGGTCTTTTTTTCTCGTTGATTGGTGGCGTTCTAGGTTTGATACATTTTAGAACCGTTTAACTATTCCCTACTTCACATTTTATCATATCTTTTACCGTTACTTATTAAACAGTTGATTCTAGCGGTAGCACCTTGCGCAAAGTTTTAGAATGAAACGTTTTGTTTGTTATCTTTATTTTCTAAAAATTGGGCGCTGTAATATTTTTCAAACAGGAAATAACACTGTTCCGAAAAGCAGACAAATGCTTCAGGAGATCAGACAGATCGGGATTGGATGGGGGTTCTAATTGCTCCACCCCCTCTATTGAACCATCAACCAATCAAAATATACCTAATGATAATCTCAACTCCGATGTGGATAATTGATATGTTCTTCATGTATCAAGTGTAATTTATTTCAGATTTTTAAGGATTTTAATCTTAAGTCAACAAAATATTTTTTATATGACGTGATTTGTGCCATATTTTTAATGTATTTCGTTCTCACACGTTCCATTTTCCCAGCCACACGTTGATTGTCGGTGCATTGTTTGAGTTTATGAAGGTTGGTGCAATGCTTTATTGTTGTGTTACGATTTGTTATCTTATCATGTTCTTTTTTTAATGTTTTGGTATATTTCCTACGCTATGTACCAACATGTTTATTATGCTATGTTTTGATGTTTCCTATGTTAATAATTGTGTTTCCATGTTGTTTGTTACATCTAGTGTAATTCTCTTTAATACTAACCATCCCACTCATGTAAAATATTTCATTTGATTCGTGTAACTTTTATGTTAGGTTAATCTTTTTAGTTGAAAATTAGTCATTGAGTTATTTATTTTTTCATACTTTTTCAGAATCCAATGTCAGTTATTGATGTAAATTTTTAGATTATATCTGAACTTATTCCTTAATTTTCAGCATTTCACCAAACTGTAAGATTGTTAATAATAAGTAACGTGAGAGGCTCATTACTGTCTGACCAGCAATGATAACGTTCATGCGCTGTCTTTGAACTTTTATCATAATTAAGTCATTTATGTTTTTTTTTTGTTTTGAATTCTATCAGTGTAGTAATCAGGCGTCATTTTGTTTCTGTTTAATGTTTTTATGATTGAAGCGACTCTTTTTTTGAGATTGAGTTTTAATTTATTTTTGTTACTTTTTGAACTAGTCAAGAAAATATTTCAATTTCATTTCTATAAATGGGCATATCTTTTTATCAACTGATTTTATTGTGCCGCTTCGGTTAATGTTCTCTGCATGTTCGGAGTACGGTTTTTATTAATGTAGAAAAATTTGTCTATTTTTTGTTTTTGTCTGATACGACACACGATGCTTTGCCGTCTATTGCACTCGGTTCTTCGATCTCATTTCATTTATTTCTCGTTATTGAAACTCAAATCTAGTTTAAGTCTAACTAAATTATAAAAGGTTACACGACAAAAAGTTATAAGTTTATTGAATATATAATATTTATGAACGTATGAGTGAATTTGTTCATATTCTTATATTCTTCTTTTAATTATTTTCATTTGTTTTGTTTTTATTTTGGCTGCTTTCCAGGGCTTCACAGGCAAGTTTATTATTCATTATTACAAATTCATGCTGCATTAATCTAGAGACTATATATCTACAAAATCCCAGTAAAATTTTCCTTTCCTGGTCAGGTCGTCATCGTGTCACGTGACCTCCGCACGTTCCCCACGTACAAGTTAACATTTATACCGAACGTCAGACTGAAAATACATTAGTCCGGCGACCCGCGTCAGATATTTTGTTTTAAATCTAAGATAGCTAGCAGGATCACCTTGGAACAGGAACATGCTACATTTCAATTCGTGTAAACTTTGGAACCCGACCTTTGCTCACTCTCTTCCTCTCTGTGTGGCTTGTTTGTGATCGTAAGGAAATAGTTTACTAAGCAAATAGACAGATAGATACTAGATACGTTGAGGTGATTCATGAATGGACTTGTACTGCACCTCCAGTGAGCACTGCATTCAGCCATTTATTTGTCTTGCATATTCTATTCTTAGTCTTTCACATTAGTTGTTATTTCGTCAAACCAATTATTATTATTATTATTCCTGTTGTTATCCCTATATGTTCATTCATGCATTAATTTCTTTTTATGCTTTCATCATATTTTTTTTATTATGTAAAATTTTATTTATTTAATACTCGTCATAATTTGAGGACTTCAATCAACACTGTTCATTGTTTAAATTAACGTCGTGATGAACATTAATGAATGTATTAATAAACATATTAGATGTTAACGTATTAAATATTAATGAATGTTAATGAGTGTAATAAATATTCACGAATGTAATAAATATTCATGATTGTTAATAAAGATTGCTTGTGTACTACTCACTCTGTTTTTGTCTTAAGGTTAATAATTTTAAATGTTAATTTTAATGCTGGAATGTTTAGCGCTGAAATAAAAGCAAGTGGTTGCCCATTTGTTTTTTTTTACTAAATTTCGTCTTACACTCTTAAAACTCATCATCATCATTATTTCATCATCATCATTATGTCAAATAAAAATTGAAATAAAGTTATAAATCTTCGTGTGGGCTTGTGTGTATGTGTGTGTGCGCGTGTGCGTGCGTGCCTGTTTGTGTGTGATTGAGGAAAGCTTAATTATCAAGTTGGAGTTGAGAGCTGTGGGCGTGAGCACTTTTGTGCTTTGACATTGATGTTTTTGTATGTCGGTTAGCTGGTTGGTTGGTTGGCTGGTTTGCTGGCTGGCTGGTTGGTTTGGTTTGTTAATTTAATTGGTTGGCTGGCTGTTTTTTTGTTTGTTTGGTTAGTTGGTCGGTTGGTTGGTTTGATTAGGTTTGGTTTTGATTTGGTTTAGTTTGATTTAGCTAGTTGGTCGGTCTCACAATTTGTTAGTAGCATATTGTAACAAATGGAGCATTTGCATTAAACTGAGTTAAAAAATTTTAAATTAAAAAATGATATTTAATTGCGTGTTACATATCAATAATAACTAACAATTTTGTAAAGACAAAGACTTGTAATTATTGACAGGCAGCAGCAAAACAACTAGAAGAACGTAGACAGATGCAAGAAGGCAAGAGGAACGACACTACAAAGAATTGAAGCCACTTAACGTAATAATAAGCCAGAACTTTGAGTATATTACATGGGTGTTAATCTGTCTGTCAAGGGGGACGCCCACTGCAATGATAAATTAATGCAAATTACAGATATTTTAACGTTGCTGCGTGTTTACGGTGTGTTTGTTGGCCTGTGTTTGTTGTGGTGTGTTTATGGTGTGTTTGTGGTGGTGTGTTTGTTGTGGTTTGTTTGTTGTGGTGTGCTTGTTGTGGTTTGTTTGTTGTGGTGTGTTTGTTGTGGTGTGTTTGTTGTGGTTTGTTTGTTGTGGTGTGTTTGTTGTGGTTTGTTTGTTGTGGTGTGTTTGTTGTGGTTTGTTTGTTGTGGTGTGTTTGTTGTGGTTTGCTTGTTGTGGTTTGTTTGTTGTGGTGTGTTTGTTGTGGTTTGTTTGTTGTGGTTTGTTTGTTGGTCTGTTTTTTTTATTTGTTTGTGGATCTGTGCTGTCATGTTTGCATGGTGCGATGTTGAAAAATGTTTCATCCTGCTGACTATTGCATTATTTGGGGTCAGATGATAATTCACATTTTGTGAAATTATCATTAATATTGGTAAATGTGATATGTAATGCTAATGCGTCCATTGTTATTCAATTGTTATTTTTCAATTTTTTCAATGTTTTTATTTCTTAATATTGAAAATTATTAAAGTATAATAATTTTTATTAATGATATAGATTTTTTCCAACTTTTAGGGTGAATATTGATATAATTTCACATACACGTATGTGGCTCGAGTGAGTTGCAGTTGGACTAAAGAGTTATTGTGTGCCGCTTGTTATATTCGCTATGAAGCAGCACTAATTATTGGTTGTTCAGTTTTAATTGGTAGGTCAAACTCAAAACACACGTTTCTCAGTAAGTTCGTGTGTACGTGTGTGTTTGTTTGTGTGTTTTAAACGTATATGATTACACACCGTTTGTGATGTGTTTTTTGTTTCTTGGAGCTATTGCCTTTGCCTGTACGACATGCGCGTGCCGTCTGTACATGTTTGTGCGTGCAGAATAAGTTTTCTTGTTTGTGTGTTTGCATTGCATGTATGTATGTGATGTGTATGTGTGATGTATGTGTGTGTGTGTGATGTGTATTAATATATGTGCGTGTGTGTGTTTTTGTGTGTGTGTTTGTTAAATTAAGAATTTGCTGAGGTCACACGCTCCGATGCCTGCGTGCAAGTTACTGTCACCCGCCTCCCAATTTATCGCCAGCAATGACGCAGACATTGACACATTAGCTTGATTGCTCTGAGGAGGAACCTTCCCTCCTTCATCTCCGTTCTTCCATATTCACATTAATTAATACATTTGTTCGTATAGTACGTAGTGGTTCATATACTACGTAGTTGTTCATATACTACGTAGTGCCATTAAATATTCGTGTGCGTATCTACGCGTATGTATTCTTTGAATCTTACACAACATAGCGAATAGTAATGTTGGTTTTTATTTTTGCAATTTCTATTTACAACATCAAGCTCCAATAAAATAAAATATTAGGATACTTATAAGACGTTCTCGTTTGGCTTTATGCCGTGCTGTTGTGTTCGATCATTCATCACATCCGGTCCTTCCTCTGTGGCATGCAACAATGAAGTTGGAATGGAATGTGTGCTGCTTGTTTGTAAACTTCTAAGTTGTAATGTTTGTGTGAATGTATAAATGAATATATATATAGATATATGTATATATATATGTGTGTGTGTGTGTACGTGCGCACGCGCGCGCGCCTGTGTGTGTGTGTGGGGGGGGGGTGAAGCTATGGAATTAAAAACTATAATTTGCTAATCATGCGAAAAATGTTCATCAAAAAAATGTTCAAAACAAATCGCAATCAATTAACAATCATAAAAATTTTTAAACTGATTATGATAGTGTTAAGCGGTTGTCAGAGACAAACTGTGTTGCATGCGAGAGGGCTAAGTGTCTCGTTTAACAGTCTATCAAAACTTTCAATACTTAAAATTACATACTGCAACATTTTAAAGCAGCACATCCAGCATAAAGGGCCTCACCAATTAATTGATAAATTGGGCCCATAATGTGCTGCAGCAGTAGAGCGCTGGTAATTACAGAGTAAGTGCTGGATTGAATGAAATTTCTGCTGCTGGCGAGGCATGGAGGCAGTCCAATTAAAGTCATTTGTTTTCAATTTATTGCAACTTCTATGCTGGCGATACTCGGCGTGGTAGTACATTCTCCAACTCCATACAACTATTCATTTCTTCGTTTCTTCATTCATCCATGCATTCATTCGTTTTTTCATTCATTCATCCATGCATTCATTCTTTTTTTCATTCATCCATGCATTCGTTGCTGCTTCATTTATTTAGCCCCATGTATTCGTTCGTTTATTCATTCGCTCGTTTATTTTTGTTCATTTGTCATCTTTGTGCGTTGGAGGACTAATTAACTTTTCCATTCAACGTTTTTAACAGTTTGTCACAAACATTCATTCATTCATTTATTGATTCATTCCATTCCTTCACACGTTCTTGTTGTTATTCATACGATTGATCGTTGTCATTTGTTAATGTGTTGATCAATTCATTGATGTTTTGTTTCATTTCAGTGGTACATTTTTCATGTGATCATTCATTGATGTGATCATCATTCGTTCATTGATGCAGTAGCGTAGCCAGGCGAATGCAGCACAAAACAAACAAAAATATGTGTGAATAAATGAAAAAATAAATGAATGCAGATTTGAATAAAAAAACGAAAAAATGCCAGAGGGGTGAAACCAAAGGAATTAACAGAGCTGACGCTATTCGATCCAATCGTATTTCGTTAGTTGATAAAATCATAGGCCAAGTTGAATGTCCAAAAAGCAGCACGGAGTCAGTAATCTAGGCTGCCATCATAATCCACTCAGTCTGCAGAGCATTTGGGCTCATTCTAATGAGACTCAGAGCTGGTCGGATCAAAATTTGGCCTTATTTACGAACGCGATAATAAATGAAGGGGAATAGATCAACAGACTTGTAGGCGTTTCTGCAGGCTGATGCTCCTGGCAAAAGATGCACATTGTACAATTTATAGTCTTTGGTTTAACGCTTTGTATGACATCATAGCTTTAATGATGTGCAAACCAGACTAGGCTTTAGCCACATATTTATAGAATAAACTATACGGGAAATTACTTATTATCGTTACATATATTCAAACTCCAACTCTTTTAAAAACCTCCGAAGTAGATGGACTCCATCCAGGCTCCGACACTGATAATTAATTAATTTTAAATGTTTGAAACCAATTTAAAATTATATATATATATATATATATATATATATTATATATATATATATATATGCGTGTGTGTATGTGTGCGTGTAGTATGTGTTTGTTGTGTGTGTATGTGTAATTCTCTAATTTTCTAAAGACGTCTATAAAAATAACAAAAAATAGAGTAAGTACCTAATTCAGGTTCATCAGAAATTAATAAACACTTGTAATAAACTGCAACTTTTACTACATACTCCGGGTGTAGAGAAGGATTTATTTACGTTTTGACTTATTTTGTACCTTCTCCAAAATCGCTGCCCAAGAATGACGACATATCAATAAAATAATATCTGAACCTGACATTTTTATCACATGATGTGAAATATCAAATATGATATACCTAAAAAGTGAACATTCATATGCAAGTACACACACACACACACACACATACATACATACAATTACATAATTACATATGCGTACACATACAAACATAAAAAAACACACACAAAAAACTACATACATACATGTATATAAATGCATGTTTATATTATTATTTTAATGAGAATATCACCTATCAAACTTAATTAGCAAGTCTCGAGAAAAGATCATTAATAATAATAGAAGCAACTGTGATCAAAGACCTTCAATTGCTCATATGCATCTACGCACATTTATATATAGACTTATACACACATAAACGATCTCCGTGTCCTATACATATATATATATATATATATATATATATATATATATATATATATATATATATATATATATTTGTATATATATATATAAAAATATATATATATAAATATATTTGTGTGTGTATGTGCGTGTGTGTGTCTAATACATTTACATCTTTTTGGTTTATTTAGTTAATTATGCGGTGCTAACAGTTCTAAGCAGGAAGAGGTGCTAACTCCTTTTAAATTGATCTAGTTAATGATAGTAAAGTTACATACTGCTTTAAATAGCGGATATTTAAAAAAACAATAGATTTCATTTTGTACTCTTTGTGTACAACTCTTTGTACTATTCTGTGTACTACTCTGTGTGATACTTCGTGTTCTACTCTCTGTGCTTCTTCTTGGTGTGGCTTGATTCGTCTATATTCGCTACCAACATAATGCACACTTTAAATTGTTGGTTCACAGTTTATTTAAATAAATGTAACTATTAGCGTTATTGTTGGTGATATTTAATTTTTGAAATTTTTGGAATCGTATTTTGACGAAAGAATGAAAAATGACATTATAAACAATATAAGCAAAACAAAAAAAGGTGTCGTCAGCCCCAAATGTTGCTCCCCCGGTCAAAATTTTAGAAATATCCTCCCCCCCGGTCAACGTTCGAAAAATAAATCTTATATTAATATACATGCGGCCCTCCAAGGGTAAAATAGTTTTCAACGCGGCCCTTATAACGAATGCGACGATTATAATTTACTGCTCACTTTCTGCTAGTTATTTCTATTAACTAATTCATCATTTGTCAGAATTGTGTTTTAAAAAATGAATCGGTCATCTATAAATTTTTAATTCAATAATATGTGGAGTGAAATTTCACTATTTTTAAGGTCCAGCTAAAACTTTCAATCTAACCACTATCTCCAACGACCATGTAATAATTGTTTCTTGTTTATGTTTTTTGTTTTCGTGTTTGTTTACTTTAAACTTGTTGCAGCTTTGTTTAAATTGTTTGTTAAGATCTGAATCAGATAAAATAAATTAATTTACAGCGTATAATCTAACAGCCCTGTGAAACATCTCTTGCAGACGACTTCTACTTTTACGTTCATTCATTTTTTTAGTGATAAAACATCTCAGTAGGATGAAACATCTAGAAGTGATTGTAGGTCAAAATAGGAACTAGAAAAATTAATTTAAAAGAAAAACAACACGCATCGTGCCAGAAGTTGTAACAGTTCTATAGTAGTAGTAGTAGCAGCAGTTGCAATATTAATAGTAGTAATATTAGCCATAGTAATAGTAGCAGTAGTAATTATAGTATTAATAGTAGTAGAAGTAGTAGTAATAGTAGTAGAAGTAGAATTAGTAGTAGCAGAAGTAGAAGTAGTAGTTAAAGTATTAATAGTAGTAATAATAATAGTAGTAGTAGTATAGTAGTAGTAGTAGGAGTAGTAGTAGTAGTAGTAGTAGTAGTAGTAGTAGTAGTAGTAGTAGTAGTAGTAGTAGTAGTAGTAGTAGTAGTAGTAGTAGTATAGTAGTAGTAGTAGTAGTAGTAGTAGTACAAGTAGTATTAATAGAGTTAATTACAAAATACAAAAAAAAATAATAACAAAAACCAAACTTTTGTGATTAAGAAACATTAACGCAGGGCATTAATCATCATCGTTCTCATCAGACAAATTGTCGTTTGTCATTCTCAATCGGTACCAATGCAATGATTTAACATCATCATCACCATCATTATCACCATCATCATCATTATCATCACCATCATCATCATTATCATCATCCTCAACAAATACAACAAGCCTGTCATTATCGTCCCCATCATCATCATCACCATCATTGTCAACAACAACATAATCGTCACCATCATCATTATCACCAATACCATCATCATCACCACTACAATCATCATTATCATCATTACCCTAATTCTATTGATGCTTGTTCGTTGGTGTAATTTTAATTATCATCTACATGCTGACATTTGGAGAAAGATTGAATGGCAAAATCTCATTTAGAACCAATAAAGATGTAATCCACAATGATTTTAATTGATAGGATTGATTGACTGAGTGTTGTTGTTTGTGTGTCATGTGTCGTTGTGTGTTATTGTGTGCTGTTGTGTGTTATATTTGTTGCTGTCATATGTTGTGTGATGTTTTTGTTGTCCTGTTTCAAGTTGTGTTGTTATGTGACATACGATGCATTTGTCATGTGTTACCTGTTGTTGTTACGTGTGATATGATGTTGTTGTATGTTTGTGTTAGTAGTTGTGTTACTTGTTGTTGTTGTTGTCATCCTACTGCATGGTTGAAGTTTTGAAACATCTTACCCGAACAAGTTATTCCTAAAAATGGTTTTGAAATGTTCTAATCACAAAAAAAAAAATGAAAAAAAATTAATACATTAAAGTATTAATAGTAGTAATAATAATAGTAGTAGTAGTATAGTAGTAGTAGTAGTAGTAGTAGTAGTAGTAGTAGTAGTAGTGAAAATTTTTTTCCAATTTGATGAGCCAGGAATATAGTACGTACACTCTGGATAGGTTGGTTGTACGCAACAATAAAACACAGTAGAAACATGTTTGTACATTTACAACACTGCACAACAGTTTACGTTCCCTACACAACTGACATATTCATTTTATATCATCTCTAGTGTTGGGCCAATGTCGTAAATAGTGTTATTTTTCTATGCAGAGTATGAAACCTATGGATAATTCACACTTTCATTGGCTGACACTTCTTATTTCCTAACTTCGTTGTCATCATTTCACAGCGTATGGCTATGCGTTAATGTTATATAATGATCATTTATATCTTAGCATACATATTCATGTTTATATGTATAAATTAGTTGTTAATTATATAAATATATTTATATTATACAAATCATAGGCGCTAAAGAAAACAACAAACAACATGTAAAAAATATACAAACAACATATAAACAAACATACAAACAAATAAACAAATAACATGCAAAAAAACTTAAAAACATAAAAACAAACAAACAGCATGTCTAAAAACGTACAAACAAGCAAACAACATGTAAAAACATACAAACAAAAAAACAAACACGTGTCATGTTAAAAGAAGAACGTGCATTAAACATCAAACTCACTAATTAGAAATACATAAATACATTGAACTTATTTTTTGATGTTCGGCTCATTGGAAAAGTTTTCATTTTGCGACAACGTGCGAAAGACGCCTTGAATTCCTCATCCAAACGTTAAGATAGCAAATAATCTGTTGATGCAACCTGGTGGGAATAGTGAACGTGGTTTCACTGTCAGAATATTTTACGAATGGATACATCAAGGAATGACCATCCATTAATTTACAATGGCAGGAATTAAATGACCTTCTGATAACAAAATAAAAAAGTTTATTCAGTTTGTTAGTTAACTTTAATCTTGAGATTTACACGAGAACTACGCTATGACAATAGCGTTCTGAATTGCGTTAAAGTTAGGGTTGTTGGTAGTAAACTTTTGGATAATTTTTTTTTGCTTATATACATTTTTACTTCTTGTCTGATGTTACTGATTGGTTTGATTTATGATGTTGACAAAATGAATCAAGATTCATTCCTGGTGGAAATTTCAACAAAGATTATTTTTTAAAGTGCAAATTATTTTCGCAGACGCATTCGTATGCATTGCATGCCCACGCACGCATATGAATGCACACGTAAGCATATTCACGCTCATTCACTCGCACATTCACACGCATATTCAAATGCACATTCACAGGCAGGTACGCAGGCACACATACACGCATACATTGGACATTACGCATAAACAAGCAAACACAGACATACACGCACACACAAAGAAACATACCCACACACACACACACACCCACATATATATGAAAGGTGTTATTTGTTTGCCATCCGTGTAAGTTGTTGTTAACAAGCTGTGAACTATTGAATATTAATTATTATTCTTATTAATATTACGTGTCGCAGCCAACAAATTAATTACATTTCAATGCTTTCATTCTTTAATGCAGTGATTAATTCTAATTATAAAGCTGTGATGTAATTGGTTGGTTGATTGATTAATTTAATTTTTTTCAAATGTCTGATTTACGTTTTAATGAATTTTCAAAAAGAATGTAAATTAAATCTACAAATGGTTGTTTGAATACTTTGTCTAGTAATTATGGATATTATATGCATTGCCCCACTATTGATTTCTTCATTCATCTGTTCATCCATTCATCGATTCATTCGTTCGTTCATTTGTTCGTTCACATATTCATTCCATTAATTAATTAATCAATCAATCAACTCATTATTCGTAATTAACGTAATTAATTAATTAATAATTAATCAATTCATTCATTTGTTCGTTCATTCATTCATTTATTCATTCGGTCGTTAACTCGTTCATTCATTCATTCACATCAGATAGAATTTTTATTCTTAAAATTTGAATTTGTGCATGTTAAATGTAACAGGGAAAGAGGAGAGAGAGAGAGAGAGAGAGAGAGAGAGAGAGAGAGAGAGAGAGAGAGAGCGACACAAAACAACATGACAGAGTTGGTCGTAATAATGAATGAAAGAACGGGAACGAGAGATGAAAGAACATAAAATTGAGCACTTCAAAGTGAAGCGCATCAAAATGAAAGTTTATCTGTGGGACGCACCGCTGAAGAATTGTGCGTTCAGAAGTGAGGATCAAGTTTTATTTGCATGAAAAAAAACACAAACAACAATGTAGAATGGCAGACAAGTAGAAGTAGTTAATTGTCGTTAGGACTGGACCTCTCACAATGGAAGACGTTCTCGTTAGAGTTAAAGTTGAAATTAACCTAATTTTTAGGTGAATTTTATAAACTTTTTTATTTAAAATTGTTGCAAACCTTTAAAGAAAAGCAATTTTTTTCCAAATTTGAATAAAAAAAAACAGAACATTTCTGGCTACGTTACTTAGTGAATGCCTTAAGAGACATCCATCTATGTGTTGCAGGTCTGTCAGGTCACATGCTTTTACAATTAAATTGTGAATAACAAATGAAAAATAAACTTTTTGTAGATTATATTCGTCACTTCCAAACTTCTTTCATCAAATTTCCATTTAATTTGCAACGAATCATCAAGTTTACTTTTATTATACAAAAACAAATGCAATCAATATAATACAGTCAATAATAACATACACGTACATATATTATAGGCATAAGAACATATTTTCTAGGAATTGTTTGATGAGCTATTAATGGCATTTAAATAAATATAAATTAATAAAAAAAAGTATATTTAAATATATATATATGTATGTGTGTGTGTGTGTTTCGTGTGTATGTCTGTGTTTGTGCGTGTGTATGTGAGATATAGGCACATTATTAAATATATAAGCAAATAAACACACACATATACGTATATTATACACATATGTTTGTGTGGATGTGACTGTGATTGTTTACGTGTGAGTATGCACACACATATACAATGCACACACGCACACCACACACACACACACGCACGCACAAATACACATACAACACTCACGCACACTCACGCACAAATACGTAGATATATATATATATATATATTTATTTATTTATATGTATTTATATACAATTATACACGTACGTATATACAGTGAATGTCTTTGTATGTGTGTAAACGTAATAGGCAGCCCCACCAATAACATCGCTGCGTTTGAATTGGTCGCCTCACTAACGATCCGTTTGATTAATGATTTATTATGGTACATACATACATACAAACATACATACATACATACATACATACATACATACGTACATACATACATACATATACATATATATATATATATATATATATATTTATATATATATATATATATATACACAAACATACATGCATACATACATACATACATACATAGATATACATACATGTATACACGTAAACTGTCGCGGTTAGGTTCTACATTACATGCAATTATTATGTACTTTGTGGGCATACAAACAAACAAATACGTATGATTAAGTTGTACATCGGGCACATTACGACAATTACTACACACATAGCACATACATCATTTGCATTTGAAAGTTGCTTATGTATATATAAGAAGGATTGAAACTGAGAGATGGTCATAGCGATTACTGACTTGCATCGCAGCAGGCTTTTTTTCATTGTTTCTTTTTTCTATTAAATTCATAACGAAAGGTCGTCATTAGTCAGTTAATTTTTATATTGAAGTAATGTAACGTACCTAGTTATATTTTGACCTGCATATCTTTCAAATGAAAGTTTTAATTTTATATTTCTGTAATTTTTCTTCATACTCCAACGGTTTCTAAAAATCTCGTTACATAATCATTTTGATCGTAGCAAAAATTGCTGATGACCATCCGTCCAACGCTCCATCCCGGTCAAGCGGCATCAAACAATCAAACTCAACCGGTGTTTTAAAGTCCAGTAACAAATTCAACAACATGAACAATATGAACAACAACAAAAGCAACATGAACAATATGAACAACAACAAAAGCAACACCCGGACTTCAAACAGCAACTGTTATAGCAGAGATGACGATGAAGTTAATAGACCACCGTTGAAAAAAACTTGCACAAAATTTTCAATAGATGCCATTATCTCGAGCGATAAACACGAAAAGACGCTCGATCATTGCAATAAAATTGGTGACAACAACAACAACGGCAGCAGCAACAACAGCCACAGCAACAAAAGCAGCCGCAACAACAACATGGACTTTGGTAACATCATCAATCGATTCATTTGTGGATATGCTGACAACAAAGTTCCTGACAACAATCGCGCCAACGTCATGAAACACAATAACAAAACGATTGCCACAAATTTTGAAAATTTACACAGCAAACAAATTAATTTTTTACCCCAAACTGAGAACCAGCCTAACGCAGATCACACAAATGTAAATAACGATAATAAAATAAATATTATATTAGGAAGCACTCAGCAAGAAAGGATAAACACGGAGCAAGGTTGTAAGTCGTCATCAGCAAGTCCAACGCTGATCATAAAGAACGATGAATTGAAGCCCATGAAAGAACCATTCAGTCAATGTAGTGAGTCGTCACATTCGTTTCTTTTAAACTCTACCTATCAGCAAAAAGTACATCATAAACAAGAAAAACATCCACCGTCGTCGTCATCGTCCTCATCCTCACTTTCCTTTCCAACAACATCACTAACAACGTCAACATCATTGACAGCGGATGACATCCACAACAACAACGAACAACAGAATTTTGAGAGCGGCGGCTCAGCAAAAAAATTCAAAAATTTGGAACATAATTCTCAACAAATTTTTCAGCAGTTGTTCCAGCAACAACTGCAACAGCATTTGCTGCCGCCCCCAATGTATCCATCTCTGAAAACGTTGATTCCCATTCCACATCCGCTGGGTTTTGGTGAAAATCAACTGAACAACACAGCTCAACAGCAGAATATGCTTCTGCAACATCAATTCAACAGCAATTCCGCCAGGTTTAACAATTTTTCAAGTGCCAGTCCTCTGAGCTGGTTGACGACAGAGCAACGAGTTTTGTCTTGGATGTCCAACAACAATCATTACCACAACCAGCAACAACTTCTTACCTCCAGATTTCTCCAAGAAAATCCGTATGCACTCGAAAGTTTGTAGCGAAATAATTTAGACAATTTTTAACATTTTTATTACGTCGTTTACATTTGCATTAGTTACGTAATTTATGGCAATGAAATTAAAACGGAAAGCGAATTTAGGCTGCTGGGCCAACGATCTCAAACAAGTTTTGATATTGCAAATGTTAAACGAACAATGTTTCACAAATTTTTGTGGGCCCTCTGTTTGACACATGTCCTAGAGAAATTAGCACTGAAAGATAGAGATAGAGAGAGAGAGAGAGAGAGAGAGAGAGAGAGAGAGGAGTTCGTAAAAATATCATTAAGTAGTTTAATGAAACAAAAAAATTTAAACATCCTGCAATTAATTTAATTAAGCAGATGCTACTCGATAACGACGATATACCTTCTCTACATTAATTCATTCCTTTATTTATTGCCACTTCATTCTTCATTGTTTTTTTTTCTTTAAATCTAACTCAATCATTTTATTGTTCATTATAAAAATAATACAGAGCCAATATTTTATTGTAAAAATTAATTTTAATAGACGTTATTAAAAACTGACTTAAACAGATTCTATCGACCACAACAAATTTAACTCAGCTCCGTGATATCATTTCAGTAAACATTAGTCGAATAGAATCAATTACTCGTTATCTAACTATGCTATGATTGCGTCATAGTGATTGCGTCATAATTATCGTTATCATTTACGCAAAGAACATGTCTGACTGACTGCGAATCGCATCTAATCGGTTATGTTACAAGCGGTCTTTATCATCCTGTCCGTCTTTAGCTCATTTCAATACAAGCTTATTAATATATATGTTAATGGATTCAGTGATGTGTGTGTGTGAGAGAATATGTGTGTGCGTGTGTATGTGCGCGCGCGCGCGTTTGTGTGTGTGAGAGAGAGAGAGAGAAAAAGTGAGACGAGACGATGCATCTTAACTATTCATTAAACATAATTATATATAATGTATTATAGTTGTTGACTGTATGACAACTCCAAGACAAAACAATTATAATGGCAGTATTTATTGATGTGTAATTTTTGTTTACAACGATTGCAAGATTCATTTCGGAAAAAACAAGAAATTTCTTACAATAAAATTGTAAAGATATTAAAGTAATGTATTTAAAAATTTGATTTGATATTTAGGTGCCGGCCTTCTATTGCCTTTTGGGCTTCGCAAACAGAAGCGAATAAGAACTGCCTTTTCTCCCGCACAGCTCATGCACTTGGAGCAAGCATTCGAAAGCAACAAGTACGTTGTAGGCCAAGAGAGGAAGACTCTGGCCAAGAAACTTCACCTTACAGAAACGCAGGTTACTTGAAAATGCTGAGTTACTGTTGACAGTCATCGTCGTGACTTCTTTCTTATGTTCAACTATTTTATTATTGTTAAGCTTTGTTTATATTTATTTATATACATCGACGACCAAAATATAAGTAAATTATTAACTTATACTGCTAAATAGCTCAGAGCTTGTTACGTTTTAGAAAATATTAAAACTTAGATATTTATAACTAATCAGTTAAGATGATTGATTCTGTTAATTATAGATTATTAAATATATTTTAAAAAAATGTTAAAAAACTGGTGGGTCAGATAAAAGTATGGTTTCAAAACCGAAGAACGAAAACAAGAAGATCTTCTGACGGACATGCTTCAGAACCTGACTCACACGCGGTTGACACTCCGGTTGGTTGCTTGTTTTTGTCAATGAAGCGAATCATATAAAATATTTTTATTTTTTTACTGAACTCGGTTTAATTTTACGCTAACGCTTCAATTTTATTAAAAAATTCATAATATAATAATATCCTGTTGATCTATTGTGAAATTGGTTCTAGTCTGAATGTCTGAGGCGCTGGCGAGAAGGGGGCTTTTAGGCTGAAGCCCTCCCACACACTCAAACTTTTGTTAGAGCTATGACAAAATTTAACAAATTTTTTATATTAAAAACAAACACGTAAAAATTTGAACTGGAAAAAGTGTCATCTTTTTAAACAAGTTTAAGCCACTTCGCAGCATATTTCTAGCAGCGCCACTGATAAATAAATTAAATTTTTAAAATGACACAAATCGAAAATTGTCTACATATTTGTTGGTAATTTTTTTGTATTTTGCTAGTATTTTTTTATTTTGTTGTTATGTGAAATGTTGTTTACTGTAATATTTCTTCTCAAACAAAATCCTGATGTTAAGAAAACAACGTCAGGATATCTGTAAGGTTTTCTCCAAACCAATATTTAAGGAGTTTTAAGTCCTTTGTATGTCTGCAATTTTTTGGTGTTTAAGAACAACATGCCGTCTGCAAAGTTTTTTGAGCAATTTTTTCTGATCACATTTTTTTCAATCTCAAATCTTTTTTTATTTCGGCTACCCAAATCTACTCCTACCTTCTCCTTCAACACATGTCTAAACATTTTTATGTCTAAACATTCATCCATTTCATCGTGGTTTGGCCCAAACCACATTAATCTTTAACAAGCTTACCTTGATTTTTTAACCATTTGTTTCAACTATCAATAAATAAATTATATAGGTTTATCATTTCATAAATTCATGCACCAGATTATTAAAGTATTTTTGTTTTTTAGGTATCAACAAATCGGTTGTTGAACTTGTCGACACGCGATCAAAACCTCGATTCAAATTTCGAAACAGACGACGACAACGGTAGCAAAATGTCCTCATCAGATGTGTCAGACGACTTGAATGACGACAACCATTTTGCAATGCTCTGCCAAAATAAAACATCTATTTCCTGATTTGTATGTCCATATGTACCAGCTGGTACTACGTTTAACATTTTTAAAGTCTTTACAAGTTTTATTAAAACATTTATTTATAATATTTTGCCGTCATATAAAATATTTGTTTATCGTGCCTTTCTGATATATTTTCTGTTGGAATATTCGTTAAAAACAGTTTTGAAAAAAAATGTAAATTTTTTTGATCTTGTCAAAAAAATTAACTAAAATAAATATCCAACAGTGCAATATCCAAACAAACGAAGTAGAACAATAGAGTGCAAGTGAAGAGGAGGATACATTTTGGTATTGACAAATGTTACATGCACTGCTTTTAAGTAGTAACAAAAACACTGGTGCATAACTCAATAAGATTTCTAAAATAATTTACAGCATTGATGAGTTTAAGTTTTAGTTGTAGCCATATACCGATTTATTTAAAAAAAAAATTAATTTTTAATATGATATTACAAACTTAACATAACATATGCCTAATTCGATAACTGGTTCAACATACTTTAGTCCATTCAAATGATTTTCATATATTTAGTATGTATATTCGGTAGAATAGGTAATTTATTCGGTCGGAAACGGTAGTATATTCAACTAATTTTCATATGAATTTTAAACATATTTCAAATTTTAAAATCATTTTCCAATTTTAAAAACACTTTGCTTTCTAAAATCCTACGTTTGTCAGAATTTGATATTTCTTAAAAATAAGAAATGTTCTTTGTCAGCTTTTTCATTTGGTATTTGGCTTGGCACAGATGCGAACAAATTTACATTTTGTCGAGCTTAAAATAACAACTTAATAAATCATATAAATGCATTCCTTTTTAGTCTAAAGTATATTTCAAACATTTTAACGTGCACAATTCCAATTGGTAAATGCAAAATATTCCCACTTCAACAGCTCTTTGTATTTCAATCTTGATATTATAAATGTTGTATAAATTAATCTGTAAAGTTGTGTAACCAATGGCTTCTTTGACTATATCAGTTAGAGTTGATATGTGTTATTTTTAATCCGATTCTCTACCAAAACAATTGGCATAGTTAATTATACCAAATTTCATTTTTAAAGTCATATTCATTTTGTACATTTGTTAATCATTTTCACGTTCATTGACATCATTTATTACAACTAATTTGAGCATACACAAAAATCAAAAATAAAATAATTGCCATAGTTGTTGAAAAATCTACAAAAAAGCTACACTGGGTCCATTCGAAGACCCTGCTTTTAACATTAACAGTTAAATCATGAACATTGAAAAATTTTTGAAGAATTTAATGCACGATCTTTACGTAAATGAGTCAGTTGTTCTAATATGTTCTAACTTGAAGTACAAAAGTTGGGGTCGATAGAGCAAATAAAATCAGATTCAATTAAATTTCCACGGCATGAAATTCCCCAGCATGAAACATAACTACTCAAATACAACAGTGACAACGACATAATCCTATATCACAGAAATCATATGTCAACGACACACAAAATTGACCAAATCGTGCTCAAACAAATCATAAAAAGAAACGCTAACGCATGATGAATGTGGATAACAACAGTTTTATTAAATCTTTATGATGAACTTGAATAATAAATCCATTTTCAAGAAATTAAACAATTTCCAAAAAATTCTAGCAAGGAATATTGAAAAATCAAACTTTAAATTGATTAATGCAAACAATAATGTATAAAATATGGTCTCCTTCCATTATATATATATATATATATATATATATATATATATATATATATATATATATATATATATATATATATATATATATATATATTTACAATATTCTATAAATTCTACCGAATGTTTGGCGTTAATATGTTTGTAGTTCGTTTTTTCGATTTTTCTCACTAAAGTTTTTTGGTGAACGTTTAGTTTATTAAAATTCAAAATAAACTTATTTTTCGAATTCATGCTGCAAATAAGGCCATATTTCGATTTCGAATGAATCGTCATCAGTGCTCCTTGCTGTATATATAGGGAAATATTGACTTTGTCAAGATGAACTATGACGTTGTAAAAATTAACTTTGGTGTGTAAAGTTGAACTTGATGCGAATT
>NW_008703942.1:921171-971171 GCF_000326865.2 Helobdella robusta
TTTTGGTTATTGATGTCAATTAGGACTGCTTCTGCAATTTTAAGATGCGTGTAGTTGCTGTTCTGGTATATGACTTTGGTGTTGCTGTCCAAGATATTCACGGCTAATTTCACGGCAAGAAATTTTCTAGGTTTTCTAGGTTTAAAAATAAATATACAACAAAAAATGACAACCTCACTTTCAACCCGGCGCTTAACCAACAACGAAAACAAAGAAGTAATAAAAACTAGCATCGTAAATAGTGACAAAGAAGAATATGATGTTATCGATGAAGAAAAGGAGACCAAGAAGATGACCAGCCAATAAAGTAACCTGACACCTAATTCGCATCAAAGTTCAACTTTACAACACCAAAGTTCATCTTGACAAAGTCAATATTTCCCTATATATACAGCAAGGAGCACTGATGACGATTCATTCGGAATCGAAATATGGCCTTATTTGCAGCATGAATTCGAAAAATAAGTTTATTTTGAATTTTAATAAACTAAACGTTCACCAAAAAACTTTAGTGAGAAAAATCGAAAAAACGAACGACAAACATATTAACGCCAAACATTCGGTAGAATTTATAGAATATATATATATATATATATATATATACATTACACTACATATGTTACATTATATATGATTTATTCTAATTATATATAGAAACCTAGAGTTTAAATATGTGACAATAGTATTACAGAACAATTGTGAAACGGATAGAAGAACGCAACGATTTTATCTAGATGCCACTCAACACATTAAATTTGGCTACTGAAAATAAAACATGCCTATTGTTCAAGCCATCTATCAATAGCCATCTAATCACTGAAACATTTTGGATAAATAATATTTCACACCAGTTATTTAGTTAAATAACATGATAGAAACCGCAGTTGAAAAAATTTGTGCGATCAAGAGAATGAAGCTGATCCAAGTCATTAATTAAATATATCTGTCTTTTGTTTCCTGCTATTGTTTTGAATGTTTAAATGCTTTACAATAAATAAATAAATTATTAATTAATTAACAAAATAATCAATTAATTAACTAACTAATTAGTTTACATCATTGACGCATAGAAATTGTGATATAGGGCTAGACTTGGTAATTGACTCTTCAGCCCTTGTCGGTTACTTGAACTTGTCCTGGAGATATACCTGCACCGCACCAATTATAAAGGATGTATAAAGTTATTTCAGTTCTTTCTTACAGTAAAGTTATCGTGAAAAGATAGAACCATGGATATATATATAATCAATGGATAGAACACGATATAGCTGGCAACAGCTGTATAAAAGGCAAATAAAACCAGCTTGTTCATTAAATTGGGAATACATTTTTTTTTCTTTAACATGCGGTAACATGGAACCGTGCATGGAATTACAGATCGCTTGGTAGGATACTATCAATTTATTTTAGAGTGGCCATACAAGCTTATTTTAAGCTTCTGTTCTCCTGGCTGTGCCTGAATAAACTGATAAATAAATAACTAATAAATAAATGATTTACCTTTTCCATTATTGTTATATGATGCTTGGTGTTCTATTCTAGTACAGCCGTATCGTGTTTTTCCCATGATGATGCATTTTGTATAGAAAAAAAATCATTTTAGTTAATTTAATGTAGGGAACGTTTTTGTTATTATAACTATACGGTATGTCCCGGTCCCATAAATTTTATTTTATATTTATGACTCATATAGAATATTAATTCATAATTAATTCATAACATTTATGGAAAAATCATCCAAAAATACGTAGGAAGCTTACCATAAGTTCCTTCTTTATCTTCACTTGTCCACAAAATAACAACCGTGTTAACCTCAACAAGTTTAAATCTAGATTTTAGGTAAGTTATTTTTGAAATAAAAAACGATTCATAAAGACCTAGCTAACATTCACAACATTGTTTTATATTTCAATAGGTTTATTTTAATCGTTAGGTTAAAACAAATATCGTCTTCTAATGTTCTAATAGTGGCTAAGTAATGGTGTACTAGTACTGTACTGTACTACCTACTACTATGCTTCAGTTTTAAACTTAATTTTAAGTTAAAATTAAAGACAGACACCTACTTGTTGAAACTTTACTACTAAAACTAACTACTACATTAACTACTACACTAAGCTACTAATAACAACTACTTAGAGATCTTTTTATTTAAATTTTTACTAACTTCTTTGAGTAAAACTGTAAAATAAAGGAACACCACTGCTCTTCTACTACATAAGCACATAAGTGTCAATTTGGCACTTGGAATGGAGAATAAGGATTGCACAGTGGAGTCACTGACTACATCCCAGGATAGTCTGACTTTAGATTTAAGTCTGGAGTTGAATAACTACAATGGTCAAGGTGGTATTTTAGAAGTTGAATCTCCTTTTGCTGTTGCTTGTAGTAGCAAATCGGACAGGCCTGAGCAACAGCAGCCAAGCTTGGTAAAATATTGTGGTAATAGAATTCCAAGATTAATTAAACAGCCAAACACCAAATCAAATGTTCCATTGTTGTCCAAAAGTTTACAAACGGAACCTTCTACAAAAATGATTAAAAATAATGGAAACAATGCAGATGAACTATTGAAAGTGATTCAAAGTTGGACTGATGATGAAGTGATGAATGTTTTAAAGAGAAGGAAGAGTTTACTTTCACACCAGCACCCTGCAAAAACAAAGCAATGTGTCACACAGCCCTCAACGAAAAAAAATGCATTTTTTGATGCACAAAATAAAGTTAGTGCTTGTAAATCTTTACCAAAAATTCAGCCATCGAGGCGAATGAGTTTAATGAAGGATACCAAACCAAACTTTGATAAGTTATCAAATAGTTTAGGAGCAAAGAACACCATGACTAGAAGAATTATTCAGGATTCACCAGTAAAAAAATCGTCGACTGTGAATGTCACATATGCAGTGGAGGACATTTTCCAATCTGTTGAGCCAACTCCGCCCCCGTCGTCATCATCATCAGCATCCCTCACTGGCCCGCATGCTAATTCATTGCTAGCCTGTCTGGATGACACTTTAAAAGTCAGAACAACAAATTTTTTTTGTTATCAAATTTACTTAATTTTTTTTAATAAAATGTTGGTAAGTGTTTTATTTAGTAAAATTGCTATAATATTTAATATCCACTGTTTGCAATGGTATAAATATTGTTTGTCAATATTATTAACTTGGATGGAATGTTACAATAACAACTTAACAAAATCAAAATTCACTACACTTTATATAGTATTTCTAAGCATATCTAGTAAAGAAATACAGTGTAAAAAGTAGAATGTCTAAAATTTAAATCAATATAGAGAAATAAATAACAAATTAAATTGGTGTTGATAAATTTAATTAAAGTTTGAGAACATCAAAGGTTGTAATTAAATGCCTACCTACTCAGCTATTGAAAGTGGCTTCATTCATCTACTGGCTCACCTGTATTAGCTGTGATGTATTTCACTCTTTTGTACTTTCGAATACAATATTAATTAATTATGCACCAATGTGTGTACATCTTAGATTGATGCACAGGAATTTTGTTGTACAAAACCATGGTTAGCTAGAATAAATAAATTTATTGTTGTGATAGAGAGAGTCATCAAGCATTCATAACTGAAGCAGTCAGTTTGTAAGTGAAGATGAATACATATATATATATATTTTTTTATTATTCTTTAAAAATTAGGATCTGACAGATGCTGTTACAGCATACATCATTTTTCACTTTAAATATATAAAAGTGGTAGTTGTAATTTGTCAGTTTTCAATTTATTGGCTTAAATTACTTTACTATCCTCAAATTTTTATACTTTATAATAAAATTGTATTTCTAAAAGTTAAAATGATTATGAAGGTTTAAATTTTGAAGAATGAAATAAAAAAAATTTATTTATTCATAAAAAGTAACATTTTGTTATAGGCCTGAAAAACATTTTATATAATTTAATTGTTTCGAGCTGGTTGATTTGAGTTTTTGTTTAATTGGTGATAATCAACTGTAGCCAACCATCGATTTTTAAATCTTCAATGTTACCAACACCATCTTGTTCTTCGTGTTTTTTTCCAAAATTGACATTCTAAGAAGCATTCAGCATGACTGCAATGCTGGTAAAAAAGAGTCAAAGTGTTGATGTGAGTGATGACGATAATACATCACATAGCCTGAGGTTGAGGAAAGTTCCATCCATTGAGTCCAGGGATAACTATTGGATATCAATGGATAATGACGTTAACATTGCTCACAGTTGTTATGAAAGTAAAAGAAATTCATTAACTAGAAATATTAGCCTAACAAAGGTTACATATGATTGAATTATATTCACTAGATGACAAATATTATTTGAGGCTTTGATTTGTTTGGTTTATCTTTAGTCAGGTAAAAAATATTCTGTTTTATATTCTTAGTATTTATAGTCTTAGTATTCTGTCCTGGTTATGACATTAAACTGACCCTCACTGCCTTGTGAGTGATGTTGGATCATCAAAGGCTAGGCCCACCGCTTATAACTGTGGTTGCGTAAGGAAGGGCGTCCTGCGTAAAAATTAGCCAAATAAATTACTTATGATGACAGAAGTGACAATGGCCCTCAGTATCCGGCAGAAGAGGGTGTGAAGAATCCCCGGAGACCCAGTCCATGGGGTTGCGGTGCAAGGCCCTGTGGATGGTCTGGCTACTGGCACCCCACTCTATAGTGTTGCGGTGCAAGGCACTATGGATGGAAGGATTACTTGTAAACCAAGGGGCTGGAGGTTTGGTACCTGGAATGTAGGCACGTTGACAGGAAGGAGTTTGGAAGTGGTGGAGGAGTTGCAGAGGAGAATGGTTGACGTGGCCGCATTACAGGAGATCAGATGAAAGGGAGAGGGTACAAGGTTTGTGGGGGCCAAAGGTGGAAGGTATAAGTTGTGGTGGAAGGGGGATGATGGTACGGGAGGAGTTGGTGTGATGGTAAGAGAAGAGTTGGTGGAGAAGGTGTTGGAAGTGAGGCGGAAAAGCAATGGTGTAATTGTGGTGGTGATGGTGTTTGGAAAGGTAATAGTGAGGGTAATATCAGGATATGCTCCGCAACAAAGTAGGAAGGAAGAGGAGAAGGATAGGTTTTATGATGATGTTTCTGACGAGATTGGGCAAGCGGGGTTGGATGAGTTTGTGGTGTGGTTGGGTGATTTTAATGGTCATGTGGGGGCGGATGCAGACGGATATGAAGGTGTACATGGGAGTTGGGGATATGGTATACGGAATGAGGAAGGGCGTAGAGTGTTGGAGTTGGCGGATGCACATAGCATGGTGGTGGGGAATACCTGGTTTACAAGAGAACCAGCACGACTAATTACATATAGGTCAGGGGAGCATAGGTCAATGATAGATTATATATTGATAAGGGCGAAGCATAGAAAGTATGTAAGGAATGTGAAGGCGATACCTGGTATGTTGCAGCATAGTATGGTTGTGATGGATGTGGCATCAAAAAAAATGGGGAAGAAGGATAAGTTTGTGGCAAAGAGAAAGACATGGAAGTTACAGGATGCAGAGGTGAGGAAGGCATTTGAAGTGAAGGTGGCTGAAAGTTGGAAGAGTGGTAAGGATGGAGATGTTTGGGAGAGATATAGGGACTGTGTGATGACTACGGCAGATAAAGTATGTGGATGGACGAAAGGAAAATGTAGGCATGGTGAGACGTGGTGGTGGGATGAAGATATAAGAAAGGTTTTGGAGGTCAAGGAGAGGTTTAGGGTGTGGAATAGGGACATGACGGGGGAAGCGGAGTTTGAGTACAGGAAGGCTAAGAAAGTTGCAAAACGGGCAGTGGCAACTGCAATGACGAAAGCATCAGATAGGTTAATGAGGGAAATGGAATTTGATGTGAGTTCGAGGAAAATGTTCAAAGTAGCAAAGCAGTCAATGAGGGATAGGAAAGATGTTATAGGGAATGGATATGTTTGGGATGGATCTGGCAAGTTGTGCATAGATGAGAAGGAAAAAGCTCAGGTGTGGAGAGGCCATATGGAAAGGTTGATGAATGAAGAAAATGAGTGGGATGGAGATTTGGAATCCGCGGTCACACACGGACCCATAGAGAAGGTGACGATGGAGGAAGTAGAGAAAGCAGTTAGAGAAATGAAACTAGGTAAGGCGACAGGGGTTTCGGAAGTGGCGGCGGAACATATAAAGGCGAGTGGGGTGATAGGAATTGAAGTTATGATGAGAATTGCTAACAGTATGTTGGATGATGAAGGTATACCTGAGGATTGGCGACATAGTGTGTTGGTGCCGTTGTATAAGGGCAAAGGAGATGTGAGAGATTGTGGGTCATATAGGGGTGTGAAATTGCTAGAGCATGGAATAAAGGTAGTGGAGAGGGTGCTTGAGAGGATGTTGAGGAATATGGTGACAGTTAATGAAGTGCAGTGTGGGTTTATGCCTGGTAGGGGATGCGTTTTTCATAGTGAGAATGTTGCAGGAGAATTATAGAAAGAAGAAACGAAGATTGTACATGTGTTTTGTGGATCTAGAAAAGGCTTTTTATCGAGTACCGAGGAAGGTCATTGAATGGGCGCTGAGGAAGAAAGGAGTGAATGAGAGACTTGTTAAAGCTGTGATGCAGCTGTATGAAGGGGCGAAGACAAAGGTGAGGGTCGGAAGGGAGATGTCGGACGCTTTTAGTTTTAAGGTAGGAGTGCATCAAGGATCAGTGTTATCACCGTTTTTGTTTGCAATTGTGATGGATGTTGTGTGTGGAAACATAATGGAGGGGTTGTTATTTGAGATTTTGTATGCAGATGATTTAGTCTTGATGGCTGATATCATGGAAGAATTGCAGTTAAAATTTGACAGATGGAAAAGTGTTATTGAAAAGAAAGGGTTAAAAGTTAATATTTGTAAGACGAAGGTAATGGTGAGTGGGGAAGGTGGGGAGCAAGTGATAAGTAAAATAGACCCCTGTGGGGTATGTGACAGAAGAGTGAAGGCTAACTCGGTATTGTGTATAGGATGTCAGAAGTGGGTGCATAAGAGATGTAGTGGTGTGAGGGGGGCACTGAAAAAGTTGGAAGGCACGTTCAAATGTAAGAAATGTGTTCATGGAGAGAGCAGGTGGAGAAGGACAAAGTAAAAGCGGGGTTGCGTGATACTGAGGCGAGTGACAGATGTGAATGGCGTCGAGGGGTATTTCGGTTTCATCATAGGTAGCCAAACGGCAACCCCCGATCTCGGGGAAAATGTCGTCTAAACGTGTGTTTGTTGTTGTTTATATTCTTAGTATTATATTGAATGTGAAAATGCATCAACCATTTTTTACTTTGGCTGTTGAAGTGATTCATTATGTCCCTCTTGGATATCTAACCTGGATTTGTGGAAAAATTCTTGATGAATGAAATATAGGACTAATAAAAAATAATAAGTAATAGTGTTGAATGAATGTATGAATGAATGAATGTGTGTTTGAATGAATGAATAAAGAATGAAAAGATAGTCGATTGTTAGAGTTGTGTAATTTGGAATGAGTTTATTTATCTATCACTACTCATTCATACGTTAGTCAAACTCCCACATACACATGCAAGTAGCCAGGTATCCATCCAGCCTAGTTTTTTAGGCTTTCTCATGTTATTGATAGACTAATGTTAAATATTTTTTTAGACTAATATTGAATGTTTTTTCAGTGTATTTCAGCATCACCTCGCATGATGATTTTCAAACTGTGATGATGATTGTTCTAAAAATATTATTTTTAACATATTTGTGGCTGTTTCCATCACTGTTAAGTCTGACACTGAGACAAACAAATGTGAAATCTACTCAGGTTGCCAATGTGGTGTTGTTCCAGTCATATTTGGTTTTTAATCATCTTCACATTGGCAGGTTGTTCATATGTTGCAGGAACTTCTCATGAGGATGGTAAAAAAGTGACACAGATGAACAGTAGATAATATGTTTTTGGAGGATTTTTTAAAGCCATGTTCAATTTTATAAAGAAATTTATGACAATATGCATATTTATTTTTTTACAATGTAAAAATAATATATTCAATGTTGTTTTAAATAATTCAACTTATCTGTCATTAATTTATTAATTTAGTAAGGCATTTATTCAGGTTGTC
The DNA here is from genome assembly GCF_000326865.2 of Helobdella robusta. NCBI lineage: Eukaryota > Metazoa > Annelida > Clitellata > Rhynchobdellida > Glossiphoniidae > Helobdella > Helobdella robusta. The sequence continues at coordinate 929,256 of NW_008703942.1, forward strand.
AATTACATAAATTATTATTATTATTATCTTGTTTGAAAATAAATATTTGAATGAATACATGCCTAAGTGTAAGATATATTGCTAAATGTCTCAAGTGGGTTCAACTTCAACAAATGTTTACACATTCTGCAGTGTTTTGTACTCACTGGCCTGTGCAGAATTCTCAAATCCATTGGTCTACTAACATTAACGTCTTAATATTCAACAATGAACTTTTAAATTTTGTTATAGCATAAATTATGCAAATTCAATGATATAAAATTCAAAAAGATGAAAAGAAATGACATAAAAGGAATTTTTCAAGATTTTCTTTGGTTTTTAAGGCTAGACTGTTTAATGATATGTTATTAAATTAGACTTTTTAATGATGTGTTGTTGGAGGAGTAATGAGAACGAATTTTAATTTTTAAAATCATCATTTGTTTCACTCACCATCAAATTAGTTTTTTCTAGAATAGAAGTCATAATAACTTATCAACATATGAATCATTTAATATTAGCCTCTGTATTGATAATTTATTCTGACTGATTGATTCCAATAAATGCATAAATAAATAAATAAATGATATATCTATTTGATTAGATCAAACCAATTATATTATTGAATGAAGTTTCATTGTTGGTTATATTATATATAGTTTATTTTATGTAATGTGACTGTAAATTGTAGTGTGATTATTGAGATATCTCTGGTAATATCATGCATGTGTTACTGTCATTTATCTTCATCGTCACCTGCAGATAAATAAACCATAAATTTAATGCAGTGAAACATTTGGTTGATTAACTTGCATTAACATTCAGTAGATTTCAATAACACTTAATAAATTAGTGACACAATGTCTCCAGAGCTAAATTATTATTATTATCATTATTATGAAGGGTCTATTGAATGTTTACTCAATAAATTAAGAAAATTTTGACAAATTTTGTTTTCATTACGATTTTATTTTGGGAATTTGTAGTGCTTTAAATCATTGTGAGACTTACCAACCATGTTGACAGAACTGTGAGCAAGCATTACAAATTTTTTTATCTAACCAGGTTAAATGTGACAACAAAGAAGTAGAGAAGCAGTGGCAACTGCAGAAGAAGGTCAATGATCTGACAATTCAAGTGACACAGTATGAGAAAAAAGTCTCTGCCCTCAAGAATGAAAATGATTCATTGGTAGGTTATGAGGTCATGACTGTGCAATCTCATATTTCATGTTTTCCTCATCATTACTTCTGCGTTATATAGTCTGCACTTGATTTGTGTTATTCCTACTTAATTTCTTTTTACAATAATTCATTATTTATAGTTCTTTCACATTAATGTTAATATTGATTTTAATTTTTGTATGATAAGCTTACCTGGTTAAATATTCTTTAATTTCATCATCAGAAGAAAAGATCCAATGACTTGAAAGGCACAGATGAGAAGATGAAGGTGCTGAAGAAACGCAATGCGGAACTGAGCACATCTGCAAAGAGACTGGAGGAACGGCTGAAACAGCTTCAAAATGAAATTGTTAATTTCTTTATTCTCCATATTTCCGTTATGACCACTACTTTGCTCTAATTTTTGCTAACTGGTGTCCTAAACATTATTAATGTTTACAGCTTTTTAATTTGTATGTCATTTCCTGGTCACAGTCAATACAGGCCTGTCAATAAAGAAAGATCATTAGTTTTAAAATGTAATAGAAATGTGTCATAAAAACTATCGGGCTATTAGTTTTTCTTCAATTTTTTATAATACTTTTCAAGTATTCTCGCTATTTCACAACACAGCATGAATCAAATTTTGTTTGTAAAAAAGCTTATTGCAAATCAGCGTTTGTTCTGACGTGGGAGTCTTTTTAAAGTTTGTAAGTTTCTTCATTGATGGATAATAAAGTAGATGTGTAAATTAACCAAGCCACATTAAGAAGTTGGTCGAGTTGCCTAGAGATCAAGTGATCGGTTGGAAAACTTTTGACCTGACTATGCCATCACTGTATTATGTTATGTCAACAGCATGTAATGCGGCAATACGTTGATGAGTTGTTCCACCAGCGTTGTTAATGATCATAATTATTTTGCCACTTCTCTTGTCAACTTAATAAATATATTTGGCCCTTTTAACAACATTTCCTGTTGTTTGTACTACCTGCAGATATCAAGGAACCAGCAGACTTCAAGTGCTGCTGCTGCTGATCCATCTTTGCAACGCAGGTCTTCAATAAAGACGAAAAGTCTGGACGTGGAAGAAGAGAAGGACAACATGATCCGCACGCTCCAGTCTGGCTACCAAGAACTTATCTGCCACCTCAACAGTATGAACATTCAGCAGGTCCACACATTTTTATCAAGGGATAATTATTTTGAAAACTGTCAATTTCTTTTCTTTTGTCAATTTTTATAGAAAACATTCAACAAATTATGCTGGAATTAAATTTGGTAGTAAATAATAATTTACTAATTTAATTTAAATTATTTTTAAAAATGTAATAATTTACACGCCATCAGGCTTTAGAATTAGAGAGAAATGGTAGTCAGTTGGAGAATGTGATCAAGTTATCAACGAAAGAGAGGTTGCTGTTGGAGAGGGAGTTGATGCTTGAAAAGGTCTGCAGACATTTTTTCACGCATCTTTCCATTTACGCACACACACACATCTTTGTTATTAATTATTACCAGAACTGATTTCCGCTGTCTCATTTTCACTGTAATTTGTCATAACCGATTTATTAATTTATTTATCATAACTTATTCATCATTATCACAACTTATTTATCATAATTTATTTGTCATGCATTATTTAAGAAAAATAGAGATATTGATGGTAAGCTGGAGCGATGTCAGGAGCTGGAGAATGAAGTGGAGAAGTTGCAGAGGAAGCTGGATGGCTTGAAGCTTGTTGCTATTGAGAAGGAGAAATTGGTTTGTCATTTCAGATTCTGTAGTTCATTTGAATATATCCACATAGTGCAATGCCTATACATTTCTTCATTATCTATCTTGAATTACAATTTCAAATTGAAAGTTAATGATTAAGAATTGCTTTTTTATTGCAAAGTTTGATACAATCGTTGAATGGTGGTTATTTTTCATGCGAAGTTGTGCAAGTATATCATTATGCAGATAAAGTCAATAAATTTTCTAGATTTCAAAGTTTTTTTTTAATTTTTTTTTCTTTCATAGGAAGTTATGTTGATTCAACAAAAAATTTCTACAGAAGTTAGGGAAAGAGAATTTGATGAACTGAAGCAAAAATATATTGAAACTGTCAGTGATATCTTGCTAAAAATTTACTTCAAATTTCAATTCATTCAGTTGTATTTTAAAATAATTTCTCTGCCTTTGCATTTTTCTTTTTATTGATTTTTACATTTATAATTTATTTATTTGGTAATATAATTGCCCTTCTACTTGCCAGGAGAATGAATTGGAAAAGATGAGTATGGAGAAAACGCAGCTGACCGTCACGAACACAGACCTCAGCACCCAGCTTTCAAGATGCCCCGATGTGTGTGTCATTTCTGATTATCTTTTGCCATTATATGACACAAAAATAATCTAATGATTTTTGTTTCAATTTGTTTTAGCTTTTTAGTTGATTATTTTGACGTATTTTGGTTTAATGTTTGTGAAAAAAATCATTTTATATTTTGAAATGTGTGACAAAAAAGTTTGTCCAATCCTTTTCTTAAGTAATACACCTCTTTAGCGTGGTTTTGAATTTACAGCATCTTCAAAAATCTCTTTTCGTGACCAACGTTTGACTGACTTTGGCTTGATGTTTATTTAAATTATGTAGAGGTAACAATGGTAAGATTAATATCCAGCCGGTATATTAATTGTTACAAGTTGATATAAATTTGTATAGTTCACTGTTTCAATTCAACAGCTGGAAGAGGAGAACAGCATCTTAAAGGAAAGTTTGTTGCAGGCAGAACTCAAGAACAGCATCTCATTACAGACCATTGATGAGTTAAGAGGTTCAGTTGATCTACTCAATGCGCAGATCATTGTTAGTCAGTCATCTCTCCAGTTTCCATCTTCATTGCATCTTAATCATCTTGTTTTCCTTTGCAATAACGCGTTTGTATTTTAATGTGAAACTTACACACCAAGAAATTTTTCGATAGCATTTGAATAATTTAGTTAGTGTGATCAGTGGAATGTAAAGTATTGCAATTACTGTTATTAAGTTATTTATAATGCACTATAAATGTAAAAATAAATTTTGTTTAAAGTTTAAAAATATTTGGACTGCAATAACTTTTCAATATTACAAGTTTTTATGAGTTTTCTTTGTGTTAATTCTGTTTGCATAGTAATTTTTACAATTTTGACTATCCTTTTTGAAAAAGTCAGCTTATTGAAAATTGAACCTCATTTTGTTTCGTACTCATGATAAGAACTATCAGAAGACTGAACAAGCAAGAAAGCAGCAGGAAGAATTGATGAATGATCTGAATGCCAAGTTGAAAGCCATGGAATCAGACATGGATTCATTACAAAAGAAATATGATGTTCAGCTATCGAATGCAGCCAGTGACAGGCAAGAATCATCTGTTAGTGCTATTTTCTGATTCTTCAACATAATTAATATATTAAAATATCCATTATATCAATTCATTGAGCCATCATACTTAATCAGCAATTTAATTTATTAATTCTTTTGATAATTAACTGATATTAAGAAGCAGATAGAGAAATATGAAGAAACGAACCAACAGCTACTGGAAAGCAACAGGAAGCTTCAAGAGGAACTGGAACATTACAAGAGGATGGCCATGAAGAAGATGGGCAGGAATTTTGATGATGTTGATGCTGCTGTCATCATCGGTGGTCGTGATGGTGGTGACAATGATGATGATATTGACAATGTTGATGATAATGGTGAAGAAAGAGATGCAAATGGGGATTTTGTAAATGGAACAAGTTACTTTTCAGCTTTTGACAATGAGGTAAATTCATCTCAGACTAAGGAGAAAGACTTGAAAAAGTTAGCAAATACGGCATCAACAGAATCGTCATTACCGCAGTACTCAGCAAAAAGTCAAACATGTTCTCAGCAAATTATTACAAAATCAATCTCAACTCTGAAAGCAGCTGCAGATCCCTGCGCAACTTCAGCGCATCTCACAAATCAGCGTGCGCAGCATTCAGAAGCGCAACAAACAGCAGAGCCATCTACTAAATCTACATCCATCCAGGAACCAACATTAGTATCATCTGGGGCACGAAACCCCTCGCAACTGACCACAACTGCAGCATCTGTACAGCCGGCAGCAACGACCACAAATGATCTGTCAACAGGAGTGACAACCTCACAACAATCACTAACAACTACTACAGCATCTACGAAACCAACAACTGTAACAACATTGCCACTGACAACTTCTGCATCAACATCTCAGCAGCCACCACCAACAACATCAACAACAGCATCAGCAGTACCACAACTGCCTTCAATTCATCAGTTCAGAACATCTCTGCAGTGTGATGATGAAGATATCTACGTTTTCCAGGCCCTCTACAATTATGACCCTATCGAGTATTCACCTAACGAACAGCCCAATGAGGAGCTAACTTTGACAGCCGGAGATTACATCATCGTGTACGGAGCCATGGATGAGGTGGGCTGTTTAAATGGTCGGATGATATAAATTGATTGATTGATTGGTTGGTTGGCTGTCTGGCTAGCTGACTGGCTGGCTTGCTGACTAACTGACCGACCGACTGATTGACTGACTGACTGACTGATTGAGTTATTGATGAATTGACGAGGATCGCTTGTTGAGGCTCGAATGAGATTGTTTCAACGAATTATATGTATACTAATATACCTACTTGTAAGTGTATGTCTTTTGAATGCTTTGTTTGTCCGACATGTGTAACAAATTTTTATTGCTCTCTAAGTTCATATAATCCGTGGAATCATTTAGTTTACGCTAATGAATTAATTTATTCTTAAACCTGCACTGATCTATGATTGTTAGGATGGTTTTTATTATGGAGAGTCTATGGACGGCAATACTGGATTCGTTCCTTCAAACTTTGTCAGGAAGTTGTCAGGTGAGGCTTTCGTCTTGAGCATTTCTTATCATTAAATTCATACATTGGACAATTTTATGAATTGAGGTTTCATTTGGTGTTTGTTCTTTGTAATGTTATTGTTGGTAGACCCAGCTAAATAGTTGTGACGCTATCAACATGAACGTTTACATGCAGAGATTGAGAGAGAGAACTTCATCAGACTGATCAACATGGATGTACAGGAGGGCCTGCTTCTCTCTCAATTCCATCACAACAGTCACATTGGTTTCTTTCTACCTTGTTTATTTATTCTCCTATATGATATTTTAGATTCTGTTTTAAACTGTTTTGGACCTTACAAGCTTCTAGGCCTTCTGTTATATTAAAGTTTTAGTTTATAGCGTTAAACAAGAGTTTATTGTTTTTAAAAATAATTTCAAAGTATGATTTTAATTATAAAACTTGAAAAATTTTTTTTTGAGTTTTCTTAAACTTAAAAGCGTTGTCAATAAACTCTTAAAGTTTGGTATTTGAAAATAAAACATTTATTTAGTTCTTGAAAGGAAATAATTCTCCAACAAAATTTTCCAAATTGCTGCTCAATAAATACACTCCACTGGGCAATGAGACGTTGCAAAGTCATTATTCCGTTTTGGTGATATGTAACTTGAAATGAGTCATTTGTTGGCCTTACTACCTTCTATACCACATTGATTATGAGCAAATTTATTATCATTAATGATGCAAATATTGTTTCTTTCCACTTCATACTATGATGTATTCACACCAAATGTGATTTATTATGCGCTTGTTTATTAACGTTCAAACAACCAGAGTTTTTGAACGGCATACAACCTAAAGTCAATTTATTTGCAGTTTACATTGAATTAATATCTTTCATTTCATTTCAAGCTAGTTAAATTATTGCAGCTCAAAAATTCTAAGAAATATATTTTTATTGCTTTATAACTTTGTGGCCTAACACAAGAGAGCATTAAATGTATTTCATATGCAGTTGCTTTTTAATTGTGTCAGTTCAATTACTTTAATTGTGTTGCCTGCATTATTTGACAAAAATAAGACGCCCTTGGATAGAAATAAAAATATTGATTCAATTTAATGGATCGCCGCTTATTGAAACAAAGGTTTAGATGAAAGCCTTGAGACACCTCCGCGAATGAATGCAGATTGCTCCATCGACAGTGACCAGGACAGGACCTCATCCGAGAAAAAGATTAGATCCATCTCGAATGGTAGGAGCAGTCACTTCATAAAATCAATCCTTATAATTTTCCTACTTAAAATCATTCAATGAATGTCTCGTGAAAATATTGTCATCATCATAATGATTATCACAATCAATAATAACAATAATAATGATATTGATATTAACATAATATTACAATTAAATGATCTACCTGGCTTTGCTGAATAAAATTTTTGAAAAAAAAAAATTGAATCTCCATCTGCCACCAATTGCAGTTCTGCCAGATCCACCAATCAGCGTGCATGCCCAGCTGGATGCGGTAAATAAGAAGTTGATGGTCACCTGGTTACCGGTCACCATAGCAACGAGAGGCACGTCCAATGGCGTGGAAGTTTCTGGATATGCTGTCTACATAGATCGGAGGAAGATACGAACTGTTTACAATTCTACAGGTTGTCTTATGATGAGGATGGTGGTGGTGGTGATGATGGTGAGATGTTGGTGGTCATGATTGTGTGGATCATGTTAGAATTTTTAGTAAATGGGGAATCTCAAAACTGCAAGCTTAAGCAATTTTTGATATTTCTGTTCAAATTAGAAATTAAATGTCACGAAATAAAAAAAAAATTAATATACTCGATTGAATGAACACTTAAGCAGTTCAAATGTGGTGATAAATAATTGTTGGACAACAATTGATGAAGCAGATGATCATGTTTTGTTGGAGTTGGATGATGTCAGACAGCAGATCTCTACCTCCTCACTTCCCTACCAGATCACCGTCCGCACGCTAGGCGCCGCCAACATTGAATCAAATGACTCAACTCCATTCTTTTTTACTGATCACGTTCTCCTTGACAAGAAGCTAGTTAATGGAGCTGAGAGGAAGTTGAATGTAGAATGTGACAATGATTTGCCTCATATTGCCCCCACTAAGTTGAATTTTGAAGATGAGACGGTGCAGGTGAGCGTTTTCAGTTCTACAGTGCATCAGCAAAAATTTATATTCTTTTGTTTTTTTTCACATAAATTGTTTTTAAGCACTTGTGAATTTATTTTTTTTTTTATTTAAAAAATGGTTTTAGAAGATAATGAGTGTTTTAATAGTTTTAATTTTTTTCATATTTAATTTCACATATTTATTCTCTCAAGTCATTAATTTGTTCTGCCAGATTCAATTATCAGAGAGCATGCGATCTTGGAAGAACCTGCCGAGCAAAGACGATCCAGACGATCGACCGGCCCACTTCCTTCAGGCCCTTCACAGATCTGCCAGTGTCAATGACGCGCACTTCACCCAGCATGACCAAATCATATTCAATTCCGACCAGCTACCCGTCTCACAGACTCTTATCAAAACCGAATCTGAAATTGTTCCAAATTTTGGTCTTCTTAGAAACAGCCATCACCATTCTTCAGTTGATTCCAGCCCTCTGCATATCAAAGGATTGGTTGATTATAAGCAACGAGCCCTGATGCCAAGCAACAATTTGTTATCAAACAAGAATATCTTTCAGAATGTGAACAACTTATGCAGCATTGATTCTCCAGCTTGTGATTCGCTCCTGATGCAAGACGGTGACGACGACGACGACGATGATGATATTAATAATAAATATGCTGACGGCAATGACAGTCAGTTTATATATTCCAACAAGCACAAGTTTGAAAAATTTAACGCATTCACAAACAAAGAAAATGGTGTGTTTCAAAATGAAATTCCAACGGACCAGAATGGAAATTATACAAATTCGTTCTCAGAATCTTTCAATGACATTCATAATAGCATCAATCAAAAGCATCAACAGCATCAGAAAGACTTGCTATCCAGACCACAGCAACGTCGTCATCATCTTCTCCACCACAGTGAAATTGTCATCACTGATAACGACGTTGTGACTCCACTGCGAATCCGTGACGACATACCGGACTCAGAACTAATTGATTATGAGGATGACGCGGGCGAGTCCCTGCTGGAGAATGTGGTCGGGGAGGGGGAGGAAGATGATGAGGAGGATGTCTACAACAACAACCTCAGCGTCAGCAATCGTGATAGACGTGAACATCACGGCACAGATGATGACGACATCGATGATGCCGATCATTTGAATGATGCCAATGAAGTAGACGACAATGCTATCAGGATATTCATTGCTTTGTTCAGTTATGACCCAATCACAATGTCACCCAATCCTGACGCCTCTGAGGTCGAGCTGAAATTTAGGGAAGGTCAAATTATTAAGGTTGGTCATTCATATTTTTATCTACATCTTACTGATATGTTTCTATGTTGGTTTGTCTTTCAGTCTGTTGTTAACATATCCACACATTTATACTCAAAATTTACTCTTACACAAATAAATATTATAAAATCACGGTATCCCGAGTAGTCAGACTTGAGTGCATGCGCGCTTAATGTCGTATCAATCAGGCCGTCGGTTGGTAACTTAAGTTTTTAAATAGAATGTTGAAATGGTCATTTTTCAATTTTTTGGTGGATCATCAGGCTCTGTTGGCTGTGTTTTTGTTGTTGAAATTTTAAAGAATTATAACAAAATTGAATTTTAAAGTCATACAAACTAATTAATAACGAGTAGACAGATGCCATTGTTACTCTCATAGCTGCGTGTTCTTTTGCAGATCTACGGCAAGAAAGATGAAGATGGTTTCTTCGTCGGAGAGGCCGGTGGTAGGAGGGGGTTGGTGCCGTGCAACATGGTGTCAGAAGTTCAAGTGGATGACCCCATCGTTGTCGATGAATTGCTGCAGGAGAGCAAGCGCCAGATCAACTGCAGTGTCCTCCGTGCGAACAGTGAATTCTCAAGTAGAGCTCCGAGCGTCTACGACCATCAGGGGAGTGGTAGTAATGGGGGGGAGGAGGAGGAGGTGGTGGAGGAAGATGGCAACGAGGGGTATGGAGATAAGGAGGTCCGTGAAAATGAACATCATGAAGGTTTCTGTCATTCATCTGCTGTGTTTCAAAACTGTTGTCGTTTAATTCTAATTGAATAGTAGGTAGTAATTATTTGGAATAACTTGTTTCTTTTTATGATCGTCATCCGGGCTCTCATTCCCACTCCAGCTATCAGCTCTAATGTAAATTTTTGCCATAAGTGGAAGGAGTTATTAATTGACGACATAATTAATTAATTAATTACCGTCAATTTGCCACTGCATGTCAGAATATGATTTGTAAAAAACACGCAACTTGCTGGAGTGATGTAAATGTTATTTCAATTTCATCTTCTGAATTGAAGTTTCACAGCCGTTGTAAAACATTTCATTGTCTTTATTGATTCATGCTGATGAGAAACTGAATGGTTTTGTTGGTTGAATTGCAGAGGTGGACGTGCAGATGGCGGTAGCGTTGTATGATTACAATCCACACGAACTCTCACCCAACGATGATGTGGAGGTTAGTTAGTATTACGCGATGTTTTCTGTTGTCTGTATGAATGGAGTTTCAGCTTCTGGTTAATCAGTAAGTCCCATTCATCCGCGCCACTGCAGTGTTTTTTAATATCACATTTTATCAAATTTTTATAACCAAGCCTTCAAATGTTCACAGAAAAGTAATTTTACAAAAATCTTAAATTTATTTATTTTAAAGTTTTCTCATTACATGTAAACGGTTATTTTAGAAGTTGTCTACGTATGTACTCATACAAAGAATGGACTTGTAAAAATGATGATGCGCTCACGGGGTAACGCATTTATAATGTTAATAATAACTTTCTGATAACAGCAAGAACTCTCCTTCAGGAAGGGTGATCTGATAGGAATCGTCGGTGACGTCGATGATGATGGCTTCTATTATGGCCGGTTGAACGATCGCAGTGGCCTAGTTCCTTCTAACTTCATTCGTCCTCTCGTCAATCAAACAAATGTCTAAATGTGTGTGTGTGCGTGGAAATGTGTGTGTGTGTATGTGTGTGGAAATGTCTAAATGTGTGTGTGTGTGTGTGTGGGAATTCGCGCGCGTGTGTGTTTTTCTATGTTTCTGTATTACTGTTAATTTACAAACTTTGTTTTTCATCTATAGTTTGGATGTTGTTATTTAATGGTTCTGTGTAAATATCTTATTACGCTACGTGGCTTTCACAATCTTCATCAATATTTCCCATGTTCAATTAATTGTACCTAATATATATTTATTTTTATTTCAGTGTAATCATATTTATTTATTTATTTCTAATATTTTATAATTTTTACAAATGTATTTTGAAAGTATTTACTATTGTGTGTGTATTGTGTGCGTGCGTGCGTGCGTGTGTGTGTACACTAAATTAATTGAATTGACTGACTGACTGACTGACTGACTGACTGACTGACTGACTGACTGACTGACTGACTGACTGACTGACTGACTGACTGACTGACTGACTGACTGACTGACTGACTGACTGACTGACTGACTGACTGACTGACTGACTGACTGACTGACTGACTGACTGACTGACTGACTGACTGACTGACTGACTGACTGACTGACTGACTGACTGACTGACTGACTGACTGACTGACTGACTGACTGACTGACTGACTGACTGACTGACTGAGTGAGTGAGTGAGTGATTGATTGATTCTTTGATTCATTCATTCATTCACTGATTCATTCATTCATTCACTGATTCATTCATTCACTGATTCATTCATTCATTGATGTAGAATATTTGCTTGAAAATCTTGTTTCATATAATTTATATATTATTTATATTTGCATTACTATGCTTGCACAAATATATCAAAAAGTTTCAACTTGCAGATGGTACGTGAGGATGTTGTTTGATTTAACAAGGAGATTTGTGGTGCTCTTTTAATATACTACTCACTCTCTATTTAAATCTACTAAATGACCATATTTATTAAAAAAAATTGTGTAAAAAAATATGCTTCTATTGTTTGTAAGTCTTACTTATTTACATAATGATGACTTTTTAAATATTAACAGTTTGTGACAATATTCATGTAACCTTAATTCAAATGATTTTATTAGAAATATGCCAGTCGTAAATCTTAATAATGTGTATTCTGTATTATAACATAGCTAGCATGTATTATAACATAAAGCACTGTCATTTGGTTAAACCATGTTCTTGATATTAACAAAATACTTTTATCGATTACAATATTTAGATTTGCTTCAACAAACTGACTAATACACGGTGCTTGTGATATGCGCAGAAGTTAACGAAATACATCTGTTTAGCGAGTTTAGTCACGAAACGAAATAATAAAAAGAAATCAAAAGATTTAAAACATACTTCAGACGTAGTCTTATTTCTGATCTTTCATGTCTAATGTTCCTTTTTTTATGCTTAGGTTACTTAGTTTCGGGCTTAATTAACCGCACACAATTCCCTTAATATAACCTTTCTTTGATTCACTTCAACAACTTTATTATCTCGTCTGTTTTTTCTTGTCAATTTTTCTCTTCATCGAGGTTGTCTCGCTCGTATTGTTTTTTACAATTTCATTCTCTGTCTCTGTCTCTGTCTCTCTCTCTCTCTCTCTCTCTCTCTCTCTCTCTCTCTCTCTCTCTCTATCTATCTATCTATCTATCTATCTATCTCTTACATATTATATTGACATATATATATATATATATATATATATATATATATATATATATATATATATATATATATATATATATGTCAAACAAAAAGTGATCCAATGCAATAATCACAATGAACGCACTTCGGCGATTTGACACGTCGTTTATCATAATTTCAGTTTCTTATATGATTGTAATAAATAAATAATAATATTAAATAACTTTTCATAATGTAAACACTTAGTATTATGATATCCCTGATTGTTTTCTTGTAATGTAATGTTTTTAAAAATTATGTCTCAATTCATTCGAGTTGTACGTATGCACGCTGTCATTGTTAGGAGCGCTCGACAATGCTTTACCGATTAATATCTGTTGGTTTTAGCGAAATCATCAATTGACAACTTATTATTTTATCTGATTAATTGTTGTTGATATTATTTGAATTGCAAAGTCTTCCTTATTTGTTATTTTACAATGTATTTTTATTTTAATAATATCGAAAAAATTCTTACAATCATCGACCGAAATTCTGGCATGCCAGTTGAACTGAGTTAGGTAAGTAGGTTGCGAACCCTTACATGCAGTTCGTCTTTTATGGTTTGTACATCACCATCCTTTACTAACTCCCACACCATCACCTTAAACTCACCTGACACCTCTGTATCATCATCATTATCATCGTCATCTTATACTTGTCTCATCATCATCGGTAGCATCGTCATCTTTTACTTCTGCGCCATCAACTTTTCCGCTTGCTTTGTGACAGAAATCTTTTATTGTGACATCGTTGTTATACTCTTCTTCCGTCTTGTTATTCACACGTGTTCATTGCTTATTTCTATAACGTTTTGTCTTCATTGCTATATTGTCATCTTCCATTCACGTTTTTTAATCCATTTGAACTTTTAATAATCTGTCATCAGCTGTGAACCACACCTTTCTTTCTTTCTTTTAATGCATCATCTGTTCTTTTGTTTTGCTAGTACACATCAGTGTGCTGTGTATTTTTTTTTTATTAAAAATCATTTTCTATAATAATAATAATATTTTGTAACTTTGTTGTTGTTGTTGTTGCTATTGTTTTTATTTCTTGATTCTAAATAAAGGGTCATTACTTGAATAAATTGAGCAATAAATTTGTTTTGAGTATATTTTGGACCGTTAGGAATGTCTTTTAGAATGTTATATGAGACATTCATTGCGATTTTATTAGCTGTGTGATTGTATTATATTTATTTTTTATTATGAAAGGAGGAACCACACAAATTGGCACTGTTATTTTTGTAATCTATAGTAATCTGTACATCTTATAAGGCTGACTGCAAGTCTCAGTGTTGAAGCAGCTCAGTCTGAAGATCTACTCTATAAAATGAATGCTGAATCAATTGTTTTGCGCAGTTGAAGAGACCAAAAAATGCATTAGGATTTTCAGTGTAAAGAATATTTAACTAAATAAACTTAAAATATGTCGGGAAGATGTTAAACTGGTATGAAAAAATTGTTACGTGCTGCTAAGCAGTTTTGCCATAAATTAAGGCTTGGTGTAAACAATGTATAACTTTGAAATTCTTGACGTCACGACATACCACGCGTTCCGTTTTTACAAAAATGGAATGTAGGTAAAATAAGCAAAAAGGCGGCGGGTAAACGTACGCGGATCGACAAAGCTGCACCTGACGATAAGGCAGACGATTTGCATGCAGTAAATACAACAAGAGGAATTGGTCTGCTCGGCAAAACATCAAATTGATCAATGGGTGAGGCCTCATAATGGACTAGCGAGCAAATCAGGCCAAAACATTCGTTGGTTATTGCTGAGTTTCTATTCCACACACAAACATATGCACCAAATATATACTCGAAGCTATTTTCAATCTCAACATTATTTGCAACATCATTTTGAACTGTATGTAGGATGATAGAAAAAGAAAATTTTCTGTAGGAAGCTAGGTTTCAAGTGTTAACGTGAATGTGTGTGCGTGTGTGTGTGAAAGAGAGATTTTATTATGATTGATAAAAAATTCCATACATATGTGAATACCATTCTACTGGATTCAAGAGTAAAAGACCAAACAACTCGTTCTTCTCAATGTGATTAGTTGTCTATGTTGCTGTTGCTGGTTACTTGGCTACCATAGCCAAACGGAAGCGTTTTGTCTTGATAGATTATTGTTCATAATAATTTTTTATGTTAATGGATCCGCCACAATTTTAAAAGATTATATATATTTATTTATTTCATAACAACTGCTAGATCTTTTTGACACAGTTGCAGTTATAAATTTAAAAAGCATCAATGGATTCAACTCCAAAGTCAACTCCAAGTCATGATATGAAGGACTGTGTGCCCAGTGTACTGCGAGACCCTTGCGCTAGCAAGGAGGTTGGTCTGCTGCTTCATTTCAAACTTATCTTATTATAATATTATTCATCAGTTCTTCTGCCTGCTTACTTATATGCCTGGTGTGCTGCTCTGAAACTAAGAAAAACAAAAGAACATTATTATTAGGCTTTAAATTTTATTTGCATGTTTTTGTTTGTTGATGAAAATTTTTTAGCAACAAACAAAAAATCATCAAACATTTTTAGTAAAAACTAAAAATGTTTGATGATTAATGTACAGATGCAGTTTCCCTGATTACTGAAGCCATAGTTTTTATATCTAGAAGAAGAAAGAATGTGTAAAACTAACAAGTAAAGTAAGATCAGACTATATAAATATTAATAAAATGACCAATTAGTCAGTAAGGATTATGAAAACGTGATTAATAACTTAATCACATGTAAAAATAAATAAATAAATTAATTAATTCAAGGCTAACACCAATATAATAGTAATGACTGAATGATGACACCTAATTACAAAAATATTATTTTTTAATTGCAACAGTCATAACGTAATTAAATAAAAATAAAATTATTCAACTTTTTCAAACACAAAATTTCAATTTAATCATGTGATTTCAAAAATGTTTAGTGTGTATGGCATCTTTCTATTAAAATATTAAGAAACATTAAGAAATACTCTTTACCAAAAACTTGCATTATTAATTATTTAATATTTAGCTAGCAACATTTAAAAGTGACATAGAAATATTGCATGTTTTTAGTTTGTTGCCAAAAATGTTTGATGATTAATGTACAGTACACAGATGCAATTTTCCTGAGTACTGAAGTCATAGTTTTTCATATCAGGAAAGAATTTATGATTCTAGATTTTTCTATAAATATGAATATAGGTGAACCTTTTTAGAGATCAATCAATCCATTCAATTATTGTGAGTATGAAATAAACAATATAAACATTATTAGATTTTGAAATAGAGCTTAGACCCATATATGTTTGATGACTTTGTACTACAGTTTCTACTTTTATGTCGATAATAATGCCTTCCTACTGATGTCTTCCTACTTTTTTACTTCTAGTTTATTAATTGAAGCTAATTCTTTTATGTTCATATTTTATAGAGTGCTGTCTTCAGCAAACAAGAGTGTCAGTTGTTAAAGATTTTAGATTCATCTTCACTGGTGGATGTCCAGATGGCTCAGATGGATTACATTGTTAATAATCTAAAGAATTTCAGCTCAAGTGTTGAAAAATATGTGCATCTGATGAACATTTATCAACAAAATGAAAAACTGTTCTATTATTTAATCATAAACAAAGTTGAACTTGTTATGCCCATTATATATACTCCCACAATTGGTCAGATATGTCAGCAGTTTGGAAGCCTGTTTGATAATCCTCAGTATGTTTGCTCTTTTCTATTTTATCTTTTTTGTTGCATCAGGGATGAATTGTTTTACGTTTTTTGTTTGCAGTGGGTTGTATGTAAGGTACACTGATATTGGGCAGATAAAAAGTAAATTGCAGCAATGGCCAGAAAAAAAAATCAAAGTTGGAGTTTTATTTTATTCTTTGTATTTATTTTTAAAGTTTGTATAAGGTTGCTTTGTTACATTTCACTCCTAACTCCTATGAGAGATTTTATTTGTTAATTTAACTTTTTTCATGCTATATACATGTTTGTGAGGCAAATGTTTATTTTAATTCATTATAGATGTCAATATTGAACTATTGTACATATTTAAGTGATAGATGATTGTTTCAACGTGCAAGTTTACTGTACTGCAAGATAACTGCTTCATTCAGGCAATATGTTTGACGGATGGTGAAAGGATCCTTGGTCTGGGAGACTTGGGAGCCAATGGATTAGGTATCTGCATCGGTAAGATGATGTTGTACACTGCCTGTGCCAAGATATCTCCACACATTTGCCTTCCCCTCTGTATTGACATTGGAACTAACAATGCAGTCTCTATTTACTTTTTTTTAAATTTCGCAATTTTTATCATACAAATGACTTACCTTTTGTGATTTTGTTTATTTATTTTTGTCTTTATGAGACAATTTTCATAATGTTTAATTTGTACGAATGATCTTATAACATATCTTTTTATGTCACAAAATTTTATGCAATTTCAGCAGTATGATTTTTGTACTGTGAATAACATCGCATCTTAAATTAAGAGTTTGCTGAAGAGCGAGCATTACAAGGGCTACAAGAAGAAGCGTCTGGAAGGGAAGAGGTACTTGGAGTTTATGGACGAGTTTATGGAGGCTGCTACCAGTCTGTTAGTATTCTGTTTGTGTGTGTGTGTGCGTGTTTATTTGTGTGGTGTCTGTGTGTGTACGAACGTGCTGTGTTTGTCTGTTGATGTTTTGTTAATGAATGCCCTCTATTTGTTGACAGCTATGGAAAGGATGTGATATTTCATTTTGAAGACTTTGGTAACCACAACGCTTTCGAACTCTTGGAAAGATACAAAAACAAGTATTGCTCTTTCAATGATGACATTCAAGGTGATGGGTTATGACATTTATTTCAATTGGTTCTTCATCTTTCATTTTTGCATTGCTTTTTGATTTGCAACTTATATTTTTCTACTATCTTCACCTCTATATTAACAAAGATTAAATATTCAAACTTCTTTGCTCCAGGCACAGCTGCTGTAACATTGGCAGGTTTGTTGGTCTGCTCCCAAATTGTTGACAAAAGATTGTTTGAACAGAAGTTTCTCTTTCTTGGAGCCGGCGAAGTATGTATTTATAACAATTCAATTTTTTATTCAATTTTGGGAATTTTTACATTTTCATTATTTTTTTCGATATTTTGAAAATTAATTAAAGAAAAATTCTTAAAATAGCTAGTTTTTTGGCTTTATCTAATCTACCTGTAAAATTATAAAAAAAACTGAAATTATAATTTCGTGATTTCTATCAGTATCACTTTAAAAGTTGCGTTTTTAATTTTTGCAACGTAGTTTCAAAAATTAATTGTCTTGAATATTAGGCTCAATCTTGTCCTCTCAACACATAAAATCCTTTCACCACATTCCTGTTAACTTCTTACTGGCAGGCTGCCATAGGAATTGCCACATTGCTGGTAGCTGCCATGAAAAGTGATGGCATCTCAGAAAAAGAGGCTCTCAAATGCATCTGGATGTTTGATTCCAAGGGACTTATAGTTACTGTAGGTATTCATTCATTCATTCATTCATTCATTCATTCATTCATTCATTCATTCATTCGTTCGTTCGTTCGTTCGTTCGTTCGTTCGTTCGTTCGTTCATTCATTCATTCATTCATTCATTCATTCATTCATTTATTCTGGTGCTGCTTTCATACCTACCTCTGTAATGAGAATTTAATATTTCCATTCCTTTAAATTTGTTTTCATACTTTTGTTTTTTTTTTGCACCAAAAAAGTCTAGAGCCCCCGAAACGCTGACAGCAAACAAGCAGAGATTTGCAAAGAACTTTCAAGCTGTGGATGACTTTGAAGAAGCTGTCAATCTCATCAAACCTGACGCTATCATTGGTAGTCATTGGATGGATGGATGGATGGATGGATGGATGGATGGATGGATGGATGGATGGATGGATGGATGGATGGATGGATGGATGGATGGATGGATGGATGGATGGATGGATGGATGGATGGATGGATGGATGGATGGATGGATGGATGGATGGATGGATGGATGGATGGATGGATGGATGGATGGATGGTTGAATGGTGGAGATATTTTTGATAATAACATAAGGACCCACTTGTTACATTAGTTACATTACATTAGTTGATGAATTATATTAAGTAATCTACTACATTAGTATTTAATGCTAACCCAATAGCGTTGCCAATTGTTGTCCTAGTAGTGTTTTATAAAATGTAAATTGGAAGGTGTGGCAGCCATTGCAGGCGCTTTCACTCAAGGCGTTTTGGAGAAGATGGCCTCCAACCACAAACATCCCATCATATTCGCACTGAGCAATCCTACGTGCAAGTCGGAATGCACCGCTGCCCAGGCCTACAAGACCACTAAAGTTTGTTGCCCCGCTGTGAAGATTATTATCTCGTCATATGTGATTTTTATGTTTTGATCGAAGGTGAACGTTTAATTAAGTAATTATAAACGGCATTGTACCTTTGTGACAGGGTAAGTGCTTGTTTGCAAGTGGCAGTCCATTTGAACCAATCACGATAAAGAAGAAAGTGTTCAAGCCCTCGCAATGCAATAACGCCTATATCTTTCCATCTCTGGTGTTGGGTGTCATGTCGGCCAAGGTATCCATCATTACTGACGAGTTGTTCCTCTGTGCTGCCAAGGTAGATGTCTCGAGCACGTCGGCAGTTTTGAATACATTTTTTTTACAATATTCTAAAACGTGTATGTTAGCTACATCATTTGAGATTGACTTACAAAAGTTAATGACGACATAACATCTCTTAACAGGATCGTACCAAGAAATATACTTTTGAACTGCCCTACCTTCTTCGTTTTCTCAACTTATAATGAAATTGTTATTCGCTATTATTTTGTAATAAGTCATCTTCCGTTTTCAATCTCACCGCCCATCTGATGTTCGTTTCTTAACTATTGGCTAATTGGTTACGAGTCATCTTTTTACCAGCTGCCATTTTTTTCCGCATTTTTTTCCGCATTTTTTCTTCAAATATATTTAAAAATATTATTTAAACATTCTCATCACCAAATAAACTTCTCACTCATTTTTTTCTTCTGATAAAACTCATTTTTAACGTTTGAAGTTTTCATTCAGTTTTCATTATCAATGCTTTATAAAATACTTTGAAGTGACTTAGAGCATAGCCGATGTCCTATGTTAATTAATTTTGTTCGACACAACCAACCACAGTTGCTGTCGAAACAAGTAACTGCAGACGAGATGAAGGAGGGAATACTCTTCCCGCCATTGTCACGCATGCAAGAAATTTCGATGACGACCGCCTTGTCAATGATCGATTACGTTATAAAGAACAAACTGACCACTTCAGTTGATGCCAATTCCAGGAGAGATGCTTTGGTTAGTGCACATTTGTATAATGCAGACTACCATTGCCCTACTGACAATAAGCTGGCAGAAGCCTTTTAATTGATTTTTAATTGTCAACAAATTTGCGCTAAATTTTTTTCTCAGTTGAATTTGTTTTTGTAACAAGTTTGTTGGTTCGTTGGCTAGATTGGCTCTTTTGTTGATTGAAGGTTGGGGGGGTTAGTTATTGTTTTGAAAGTTTTTATTGGGGATTGCCTACTGAATGACTGATTGAAATGATAAATTTACTCATTGGTTTCTTGTGATGTTGTGTGTTCTCATTCATGAATCTCCCGTAAAGGAAGTCTCTTATTTTATAATTTAGTTTCAGAAATTTAAATTCTTATTCAAATTTATTTCAGTGACGAGTTTCTTCTAACATTTTTTTACATACATTGCTTGCATCTGCTAACGTGTATTGTTCTGTACGACACTTACATTCTGCAATTTGTTGCTTTGCTCTAAGCTATTACAGGATCCGATTTTATAACTACCTGCAATTTCTCAACAACATTTATACTTTTATCAAACATTCCGGTTTTTATACATTTGTAATTTTGGTGTTCAATGACTTAGAAGTTTTTAGGAAAATATTTTGACTTGAAATGTTGCATGACTTGTTGTAGCGCGGTAATAATTTAAAACATTTGTTGAAGAGTTTATGTTAGCTGGTAAAGATTTATATTGATCAGTTTTTTTATAATTTGATGGTCACTCTTTTATTTTATTTCAGTCAAACTGCAGTTATTTATTCATTTTTAAATTAATAACATTTGTACTGATTTGCTTAATGTTCAGCAGCTTGTGTAAGGTTTTTATTTATAGTACATGCCATCATATGCTGACAATCTGGCAATCAACTATTTCAAATAGCGTTTACATACAAATTAAAAGTCCTAATGTTTCTGAGGGTTTACATATTAAATGTTGACGCGTTACGTCATTGCTTAATTGTTTAGAAACCGGTGAAATCTTTGCATTAGAAGAGATTATTTCCGAGGTTTAAAATGTTTTTTAGTTTTATTCAGTTTATTTTATTTCATTTAGCAGGGTACAACAGTCCTTTTAGTGTTTTTTGTATGCCTAACGGATAATAATAATAAATAGTCTTTCCAGTTTAATTTACATTTTAGTCGTAATGACATTTTTTTAATCAATATTGATGTTGATGCGTTTTTATAAAATAAAAAATTAGTCGATGTAATACGGTGTCCCTGTTTTCAACTCTCATATTGCCGAAATTTCTTCGCTTTTTCTGTAGATGTCATAGACGTTTCAGTTGCAGTTGGGCGGTTTCGTCTGACTCGTGCGGGAGCAATTCTGTGAAAGTTGCAGTCTGCTTGTCTGATGTTCAAAATTTTTTCTGGTTTACAATATATGACCGAACTGAATCGTAATGATCATTGAGGAGTGATTGTGAATCCCGTTGTATTGAATTGAATGAAAAAAATTTATTCAAGCTAGTCCACAACCGTAAATGTTTACACGCGTTTCTGTCCGTCATTTGTATTTGACAAAACACAGCAGTGGCCTTGTAGATATTACATGTAGGCCTATCCAGCAAAATTCTTGCGGCACTTCCGTGAGATTCATTAATTAAATATGTTTTTGAAAAGTTATCTTTCCTGGATATATTAGAATGTCATCTAGAATACGATGATATTTTTTAAAATTAACGCAAATAGCAGATCGGTGCAAAACCATTAATTCGTCGTTTAATCAGTTACGGAATGTAGAAGCAAATCACACCAGAAAAGAACATACCCTGACAATCATTTTATTTATTCTCGTCAAACATTGATTTGAACATCTTTTATTTTTAAATGTTTTAGCATCAAAAAAATCAAAAATTATGTAAAATTATATATCCACGTTAAAAATTAGTATTGACATCTCAGAAAAGGACATTGAACTGAAATGAAATGCTGATAAATCATTATTATACTAAAATAAAATCTAAATAATTTAAGATTAAAACGCTTGACCTGTTGGAATGTGAAAGATTTCATTAAAGCTTAATGGAAATAAGGGTTGGTGAAAAATCAATGCACCCTATTAGCCTTATAAGCTACTGACATCTAGGCAGGCATACAGGCTTATGATAAGTCGTTTAAAACATTTAAAAGTGTTTTAATTGATTAATAATGCAAGTCGAATGAATAAGTAAAATTTTAATATATAATTATAATATATATAATATATTATAATATATAATTATAACACTTGTAACGTGACAAAACGTATATAGCATAATATCCTTGAATTAACTGATAAAATGTTCACGATCTAGGTTTATCAACTAAGATGACATTTTGTAATAATTTCGTTAATGGATGCTGGTTTGTTAGATGGTTTTGATTCACAGACGCCGATATGCATGGTTTCGGTTGGATGAAATAACGGGACGGTCGCAATTCGGAATGTTGCAAACAAAAAAAATAAAAAAATTTTGACGTTTGTGTGTACCTACCGTGAAAGAAAAAATAAGGGATGGCTATAAACAAATGCCAATACACATTGCAGAGTCGTTTAAAAAAATAGCACATCTATTTGATTGGTGCTCTCAATAGCGGAGGCACATCAAAAAGCAAATAATGACATTCACGCTAATCTCATAAGATTATTATTATTATTAAGAAGAAGAAAAGTTTGAGGTTTTAAAATTTCAATATGGCGCTTTGTTGGAAGTTCATTCAGCATGTTCAAGGTCCATCATTAGCAGCGGTGTCATGCTGGTGACTGTTTTCTGGTGTTGCTCCATTTCATCGTATTCATCGGACGATGAGACGTTGTGAACGATCGCTGAAGCTGATAAAGTCGACGACGCTGCGAGGTTGCTCACGTCGTTTTTAGAAGCGGACAGGTGATAATGCTGATCTTCATTTAACTTCGTTACCGTCATGTCGTTATTTAGCTCCGTGGTACTATCATTACTGTTGTTATTGTTATTCAGCAACATCAAATCCTGGTGTGGGATTATCAGATTTGCCGAGTACTGAAGTTTAGTTGGTGAGGACAATGAAGCAGATGATACGGTGTCCACCTCGTTATTTGATGGACTAGTTATCTGAACTATCGGAGTCAATGGAGTTTCTAAGCTGTCGATCTAACAAAAATTTGAGTTTTTTAAATTTATCTGGTTCGTTTATTTGTAAGTAGGTGTTTAAGTATACTATTTAAAAAAATTATTACATAACAGGATAATTAAAATATTGAGTTCCTATCTTAAAAATAACTGTCTAAA
Source organism: Helobdella robusta (assembly GCF_000326865.2). Taxonomy (NCBI): domain Eukaryota; kingdom Metazoa; phylum Annelida; class Clitellata; order Rhynchobdellida; family Glossiphoniidae; genus Helobdella; species Helobdella robusta. Next base: position 952,674 of record NW_008703942.1, read on the forward strand.
ATTGTTAGTTAATGAAACTGCAAACACGACAAAACTAAAAAAACAAACATTTTCGTGAGAACTCGAGTACATGGGGTGGCCATCCATGTCAACGCTGTTTGTTTGACATCGGCTCTTCAACGAGTTTATTCGCTGGTTTTTAAATGCCAGAATATTCTGAAAATTAGATGAACATTATGTTGGAGTGGATTATGTTTAATAATAATAATAATATTATTATTATTATCATCATTAATTATTCTAAATTATTTTAAAATGTGACTGAATCTTGAACTGGTTGACAGTCTGCAAAGTACTAAGATAATATTATGCATGTTATCACAACATAGCACTCGTAGAAATATATATTGTTATACTAGTTAATTAATATATTTATATATCAACACGTTCGTGTGGCAATATTTTGTAATCATGTTTGAATATATTATGTAGGAAAGAGACTGGAAGGTGTTTAATCGAATCTTTTTTTCAAATTTCCTGTCTCTATCTTATTATAATATTTATAAACCAAACCTGAACGATGAACAGGAAGAAGTCCAGGGCACGAACAAGATGAGGAACTACATTGTTGTTCAACTTTAAAAATGGAGTAAAAGAAAGACACAATCCCTACCTATACGATGTACTCGTAGAGGAAATACTGAGGAAAGCTTTAGAAAGATATGAAAACGATTGTCTATAGTTGTAGAGAGTTGTCAACAATCTGAGTTAGCCGGATGACATTGTGTTTTTTTCACTTAGAGCAAGGATCCAGCTGAACAAGTGAACCTGGTTATTCTAATCTAAACTTTTAAACTATCACTTCTAAATTTAAAGTTCTGATAACAAAAAACGGGTAGAATATAGAAATAACGACTGATGAAACAAGAGTGGGGAGTCATTTATACATTTGGATATTCAATAGCAACGAAAAATAACATCAGCTGGATTTGAAGAGAGAGATCAGGATTTGTTGAAGAAATGATGAACAAGCAAGGAAGTCACCATAGAAATAAGATTGAAAGTGCAGAAAGTGTTATGGATTCGACAAAAAATAAATGAATAGGCGCTATGCAAATGGGTTAACAGAAAAAAATTACTAAAATCTGGAAAAGTTGAAATTGAGTTTTTTTGATTGTACAACATGGAAGTTAAACTTTTTTGAAATGGAGGCGACAAAAAAGACTCAAACGGTAGTAAAATCAACACCGCGTACTGACTGAGCAACAGAAAAAAGCATGAAAGAAGGTTCATCTTGAAAGGCACCAGACGATAAAATTAATTCAAGTTGGTTTTTGCAGGATAATTAAGAGAGGTTGATTAACGAAAATATTTTACGCATTTTGAATGATTTCTTTTATAAATAGCTTAAAATGCGCTATTGAGTTTAATGTGTGAAATTAATTGTAAAAAAGTTCTTCGGTGTTTATCTGCATGTACATTTCTACACAGCATAACAGCCCATTAAATATTTCTAAAGGAAATTTAAAACAGAAACTAATGTCGTTAAATTTAATTAGTTGATTATCATTTTAAAATAAGAAAAATAAAAAACTGGGTGCAACAATGTTTTTAACAACAAGTGCATTTAAAAACCAACATTTTCCATGAAGATTGCGTTGGCATCGTAATCATGGTTGAAGCTATTTGTGTGGAGACGATGACGGTGTGGATTGGATCTTTTGTTGAACAGCTGATAAGATTGCTGCTGCGTCTGTGGCTGTTGCTGGCTGACGTTCGTTATAGAAGTTGTTGGAAAGTTCGTGGAAGGCAAGGCATTGCTGCCGTTTGAGACGCCAGTATTGTCATCCAAGTTTGAAGCATTAACGTTCAAATGCTCAGGCAATGCTGGCAATCGAGTGAATGTTTGTTGGTGTTGTCCGTCAAACGAATCAGGCTGGATTTCACTGGAATCGGTTGAAGACTGTCTTGGCATGAAGTGAACAACTGTGGAGCTGTTGGCATTGCTTCCGCAGTTTATTAAATTTGTGCTAGTGTTTGCGTTGTTAGATGTTGTATTTGAATTTAAAGGATGCAAATCTAAACGGGAACTGTGTTCTGAAAGCCATCTGCCCAATTTATCTCTTGCTCGGCCAACAATTGTCGTCGAAGCATGTGGAACCTGTTATTATGAAACGATTTCAATTAAATAATTCCATTATTATCACAAACTGAAATGTTTATTTGAAATAAAATAAAATGTAAACAATGTCTACCTGCAAAGTAGATGAATGCATTTCATCGCTGTCCTTCCCGAAACTGTACAAACTTGTTCTACTCAACATATCCACCGGCGACTTCGTTCCTGAGTTAGAAATACAATCCTAATTTCATCTTCTATTTACCGCTAAATTGATGCAAAGTTTTGAAAATTAACGTCCTAATTTTTGTAACAATGCAACGAAACATTACATAAATGGAATATAAACGTAAAGCCAAACTTCAATTCTGCATTAATTTATAGCATTTCAAAACTGACCGACTTACCACTCATAAGATTTTGGTTGCGATGATGATAGAACTGGATGGGTGTGTTGAGTTGCGAGGGAATGTTCTTCGGCACAGAGTTGGTCATGGCCACTCCTTCCTGAATGGTCTCCAGAGGTGTCAGCAGTTTCATGCCTTCGTCCGATATACTAATCCGAAATATTTTTGTCACGTTCATTAGTTAATAACGAAAACATTTTCATCGTTTTAACTGTATAGTGCTTACTGATTACATTAAAATGCAAATATCTAAAATGATTTTGAATCTGAAATGATTTTGCATTTCAAACTAGCATTATATTATAATTGAAATCGTATAAATCAAAGTCACAATTAACTCATGTGCCAGGTTATAAAAGAAATGTTAGAAGAAATAGCAAACCGGATTTCAGCTGTGGAGCCCATGTGAGGTAGGGAGATATTTTTAGCACTTGATCTGGTGTAGGGCAAGTAATCGGGCGGACTCTCCCCAAAGTAGACGTCTTTCTCCAGCGGTGGAAACTGACCGCAGAGGTCATCAACGGTCAGTAGAGAGATCTTTAATGTTGGTGACAAAAAATTGTACGAAGAATGAACGAGTTAAAGTGAATATAAAGTTAGATATAATATTGGTGGTCTTCATTGAGGAAATTATCTTAGGTCGTACGATTGAGATAAAATTGTTATCGACCGGATTTCGGATTTGAGCCGGATTATACCTGCATGTTCCGGTCGATGATCCAGTTCATTTCAAAGTCATCATCATCTTCTCCGAACGGGTTGATCAGTTGCTCAGCCACCTTAATAACAATTTCAAAATTAGTTATAACAACAAAAAATACTTTTAATAATATTATTATTATTAATTATGTTTAAAGGTTAGCAAATTAAATAAATGTTCAAGGATAGCAAATGTTTTTTAAAAAAATAATTACAAATACCATAAAAATTTTATTACACAATACGTAAGAAAGTTTTAATTCAAAAACGACAAATGGAAAAAATGTGAACACGTAAAAAGTTGAATGGCCATCAGCCTACCTTCAGCCATCCCATATAAAAGAAGAACTGAAGGAGGGTGAAGAAAGGAACGTACAGATCGACGTTGTGTCCTTCGAAAGAAGAAATTTGAAGTGCTCCATTTATTCAATTCGATATCCCACATTAAATTCATGATAATTTTATATAAAAAGATTTTACACTCAATGGCAGTGGAGTTAATTACCTGGATAGTTCATAACTGGGTCGAGAAACTGCCTGCCCAGAGTGCAACCAAGGAAAAACGAGTACACCGCTAACGTAGTCACCTGTCAACAATTAGAATTGTAAATTATTATTTCACATAATTTAACATAATTGAAAACAACCTAAAACAAAAATGTTGGTAATTTTTTTTTAAATTATTATTTCTGAAAAAAATTAGTTTTTTATGATTTGTGTAAGGTCTCATATGAAAAACCTTATAGACGCACATGTGTGTCTGCGTGTGTGTGTGTGTATATGTGTGTATGTCCCTTTGTATGTAACCGTCTTCACAAACTTCTCACTATGCGAACGCTCTATAAAATTATGAAAATATTGAAAATGCGAAATTGATCAAAAATAACCAACTAACTAATTTGGCGACTTAAAATACGAAATTGGTATTTTTGTTTCAGGCCAAAAATTTCAACACCTATATAACTTAACTGACTCAACTATTTTAAAACATTTAAGTTATCGCCAAGTAAAATTCACAACCGAATGTAATTTGAAAATATTTTTCAATTGAAACAAAATCTTTTTCAATTGGGATGTTGAATAAATTGTTGAAAGATAAAAATGTACAAAATCAGACCACAAAAGTCAGGCTGAAGAAAGCAAGTTCTAGGTAATTTCAAATACAAATCAACCATTCATTCATCAAGAGTCTCAACAAATTTAACAATATTTTATAAATATTTTCTTCTCTTTTTCAAATTTAGTCTTTAAAATGAATTAATTGAGAAACGTAATTAAAGAGAGAGAAAGAGAGAGAGAGAGAGAGGAGAGAGAGAGAGAGAGAAAGAGAGGCAAGAGAAACGAAGGAGGAACGTGCGCGTGAGTCTGCAGTGCCCATGCAGATGCAATGCAACAACAAACAGCTTTCACCACCAATCAATGAATGAATGCATGAATATATATTTACACACAACTCCTCTTCCGCTTCAGTTCTTCCTTAATAAGAATTGATCGCAAGTACGTTTCATTTGACCAATCAACCAAACCAACATTACTTTTAAACGAATTAACATTATTAATTACAACACACACACACACACACACCACACACACACACACACACACACACACACACACACAGATATAAGAAAATTGGAAGTATATACGGAGATATATGCGTGCAGTTTGTCAGAAGGTGTGTTTGTATGTGTTGTCGATCGTTATCAATGAACCCTAGAAAAGACACAAGTGCCACGTTTTATTATGGTTAACAGTAAGATCTAGTCCAGCTGTTGAAACAATTTATGTGCCAACAGATTAATTTCTTGCTGGAATTATATGAAAAAGTACTTTCTTTTTATTGATATACATTATGACGATCATGTATAATATGGTTGAACATTCCTACAAAACATGCTTTCTTTTTATCCTGTGTATTTGTGGTGATAATCCAATCTACTAATGCAAAGATAGCAGAGGGAACATTCCACCTGCACTTCTGTCATACATTCCTCCACTATACTTCGTAACTTTATTCTTTCTGACGCAAAAATATCATTCGAGGTCGATGTTTTGAATTGAATTTAAAAAGTTATTTAAAACATCAGCTGTAACTATTTAAACAAATTTTCGAAAAAATGTAACCATATGGTAAAACATGCAACTTGTTTAGAAGACGATACTTAATTTCAAATAACACCCATTTAGTTGTCATTAACGTTGGCGAACAACTCGCAATATGGTCATCTACATCACTATTTGGAACCACTTCATCAGCATTAAGGAGGATGACTGATGAGACTATCTTAATTAATGACTCCTGTAAGCCTCTAATCCTTAACCTCTCAGGCAAGCAGCGATGTCATGTCGTAAAATTTGTTTTTATTTTTATAAAAAAAGCTGAGAGCAGACAGTGTAATTGCAGTGAGTCAAGGTTTTTTTTTCTGTTGCACTGAGTGATTCAACATATGTCACCGACCAGACGCATTATCCTCTCAAGTGCAGATTTTTTGAAATTTTTGTATCAAATAAATTTCCACCGAATTAAAATGATTTAAATTTTTATGATTGTTATTAAAATTATGTTATTAAAATATTTCAAAGAAAACCAATTTTAAAAATTGTAGTCGACAATTAAAGTTACATAAGCAATCAGCAACTATGAATTTATTTTTTGACCTCGGTTTCATGCTGGTATGCGATGGGATAATTATTTTCTAGTGTAAAAGTATAAAAATGGTATAAAGGCATGCAATTCAGCTTTAATAATTTGTGCAATCATGTTGTTATCATCATTTTTTGTAAAAGAATATAGGCGACGTTGTGATCCTACAATATATGTAGTCGGCTAATTTAATGAATTCTCAAAAAATTTACCTAGTTATGCTATGCTAATAACATCAGTTACATTAACGTACAGAAATCTGTGTGTTCGCGTACAATTGATTGATAATGAGAAAATAAGACATGAAGTAGAAAAGCATAATTTAAAATGAGAAAAAGAACGTGACCTGCGTGTACACGAGTGGAACGCTTATCCAGTCATACGAGTACAACATCCCCAGATTTCCACGGTACACAAGAATCTCCTGAATAAATTGAATCATAAATCTAAATACGTTTTAAAAAAATGAATTTCAAATAGTTGGATACACAGAAAATCTATTTTCAAAAATTCTTGCCATAAAATTATTTGTTCTCATAAATTATTCGTTGGAAAATATGTCCTTTTGTTCTCCCATACAAACACTTATTGCTTCCTAATAAAATCTTAACCATTCAAAAACAGTTCTACAGTTTCAACGCCATTGAGTGGATTTGTGATTCTGGGAATCATAAATGGAAATCAGTTGAAGACATTCACGTTCACGAAACTGAAGTTTTATTAGTAATTCACTGTACCTGGTGCAACATCATTTCGGCTAAATGTCTTCACCAGATAGTCTTCCAGCACATTGTCAACACATGTAGAGGATATGTAGAGGACGAAATCTTATAAAAACACATTTTTGTCGGTGTGACTCAATTTTTATAAAATTAGCCAAAAAAGCCAACTTCATATTCATAGTTTATTTATATATAATTAGCCAAAACATAATTGACTTGCAAGCACAGGTTTGCTGCAAACATTTAAAGTTGCAGAACAACGCAGGAAAGTGCAGATTACATCAACATGATGTACGTTTCCAATGCAGTGAGGTTTCCTTCCAAGTCGGAGATGAGAGTGTCATTGCTACATAGTGGCCGCTACGTATTGATTTCGATTGATATTGATGATTTCGCAATGCAAAAAGTGCAAAATAAAAAACTGCTGGGAATGCAGCCGAAGATACATTTGAGTGCAAGCTAGTCCGGTGTTCTTCTTCACGCCAAAGTCTTTTTAAAGTTTTTGGTATTTTTATTTGATGACTAGGCAAATTATTTTAAATTAAAAACTAAACTGCCGTTGAACTTTCTAGATATCACTTTGAATTAATGAGAAGCACAAAAGAGAACACCTCAGCCATGATAAATTAGTGGAACATCAATTAAACGTTAAGTCCAATGGACAATTAAAACGTCATCAGCGTTAAATTTATTGCCGCCGTAATATGCCGTAACATGCGCTGTTGTGATGATGATCATCAAAAATATCTCGGCGCGTGATCTTAACAATCATAACCATCATCATCCTCCTCCTCATCATCAAAACCATCATCATCATCATCATCATAACCATCATCATCATCTTCATCATAGCCATCCTCATCCTCATCATCATCCTCCTCATCATCCTAACATCGATGAGTGACTTCATGAGGTAGTTATCAAGTATATAACCCTTCCTGTGGGCGTCTCTGATGATGTTGCAGCACCAGACGAATGGAACCCACCACTTGCCGTGTGGAGTGCTAACGTCCTCCATCACCTTCACCTCCGATGCTGTCACAATTCCTAAGTTTTGTGTGTGTGTGTGTCTGCGTGTGTGTGTGAGTGTCTGTATGCGTGTGTGTGTGTGTGCACGCGCGAAGGTTTTTTACATTATTGTACGAATGTATATATGCATAATGTAATGATGTAACTTTAAACTAAATGTTATTCACAAATGAATGAATGTATGGATTAATTGATCGATCACTTAATTCCTATTAAACCAGCAAATAAAAATTTGAACAAACAGAACCATTGATTAATTAATTAATTAATAAGCAAACAAATGATTCTATAAGCTAATTCATAACACGTTATAGATGTTGAAGATGTTTGCAACTGATCAAAAGATCACTCACTTCTCTTGTAAAACATACATCACATAAGCGCAGAACGTATTTCTCACGAAGTAATTATGTATGTATAAGTCTATTTATATAACTGCATACTCTGTATTTAAACGTGAACATGCACATCAATTAATTAATCTATATAGTATCCTTTAGTCTTTAGTTTTGGTTAACTACTGCCTCAGAATATTAAAAAGTCCTAGCTTATGTAATTGTTAATAGCATCAGGGAACGCGCGTAGGCATAGAATTGTGAAACGTTTGAAGATTTTCAAAGAAGAGCCAGCATGTTATTTCATGTTATTTCCCATTTCTCAGACACGTCAAATAAAAACTCAAACGTGTTGAAGTAATGCTGCCTGCTAGCAGTGCGCTGAAGTACTGCACACGAACTTCTTATCAATAATGAGCATCTTCATCGAGAAAGACGTTCACAGTTTTAAAATAATTTAATGTCCAAAAATCATTTTTCAAGTTTAGTTCTAAAACATGAGGGGAAAAAATATATTGATGGGAACTGTACGGTTGTAGGAAAAACTTAATAAACATAATGAACAATCTATTTTATCTTGTCAGTCAGCAAATGAACTTGGTTGTAACGATCACTGATATAAAGCATAAGGTTGATGTTGTTTAAAAGGTACGACGCAGGTGAACGACAGCGTATGAGGTGGGTCGATAGCAGTTGAAACACTTGAATGAGCACACCAGATGCAACATCACTACTCTTCGATTTCTGTTTAAATCAGTTTATACTTACGATACTCTAAAGAGCGCTACGAAAAATTACACCTTTATAAAAAAAATCATAAACCGAAGCAACTTAAAATGTAAGCACTTTTGCTAAAGTATAAAAATTTATTGGTTCTTGAATTTATAAAAAGTTTATTAGTTCTTGAATTTATTATAAAATTATAAACATTTTTGATGACAATTAAATAAAAAAAAATCAAGTAAAGTTTAAAAAAGTGATCATCATAAAAATAATTTGACGTCCAAGAAAATTTTTTAAGTTTGACTCTGAAGATAAAATTGATCATCATTATTTCATTCAATTTTGAAAATTGCATCATGTGAATAGAAACAATTTAATTTTTTCTTGCACGTATCATTTGGCTTTCACTTGCACATGTGAGTTGAGTGTACCTCACTCGAGTATTTACATTGAATGAATTTACATAACTCTACGGCACTCTACAAAAGTGTAATGAAGTATTCTGTTGTTATCATCATCATGTCATCATCTCATTTCTCATGGCGTCGTCGACTTGAACAAAAAGTATGTACTAGAACTAGAACTAAATGAAATAAAACAATCACAGATGGATTTCAAACAATACGGTTAAATCCGTTTAACTTGTCAAAAGCTTCTTTTCTTCCACAAACACATTAACATACACACACTCGCTCTCACTTAGACATCACACACACATACACACGCGCGCGCGCACACACACACACACTTTCGTCCTTCTTCACTAATATTTTCATACACTCGTCGTCACCCATACAACGTACCTAAAACGAATTCAGTACAACGCGAATAAATTTCACTTAGTAATGTTGTTGACACAAGTAAAACAAAATTGTCTTTGAAAAAATTAAATAAAAGTGTAAGGAAATAAATTTATTTTAGTAATTCCCACTGGACACCGCTATTAAAATATATATTACTTTGTGTTAGAATTCATCTGTCGCCTCGATTCTTCTTCTTTTCATAACCCATAAAATTCAAACCGGGATTCCTCATGAAATTTTTTTTGGTTACTCGTTGACCGGATGTATCGCAACCAGAGTGTCGGAGACGGATTCGATCGGAAATTTTAGGAGTGGTAGGAGTCGGAAATTTTTGAGGGGTAGGAGTCGGATATTTTCCATCCGACTCGCAACAAAACGAAAAGTCGTTCAATTTAAATTTTCCAAATATTTAAAGTAAAGTTAACGGTAAACTTTATGACTGACAAGATATTCAAATTTTTGCCTAAAAATTCAAATTTAACATCTCAAGTTTATCCTACCCACGTCAAAGCAAACGTTTCATCAATCACATACGCACACGCACGAAGCTCACATGCTCATTGCTTACACCACACACACACACACACACACACACATATATATATATATATATATATATATATATTTATTTATTTATTTATTTATTTTTGTCTATTTATTTAAAAAAATTTCAAATGCTTGTTCAAAAGTAGCAACTTTTACCATAAAACTCATGGAAAATAATGTAAAGATCACATACAAGACAAGAAATAATTGAAATAAATAAATGAAGAAAAATGAAGAAACCTGCTTCGATGAGGTGGTCCATGGTGGGGAACCTCTTCTTCACCCTGACACTCGTCGCCTGGAAGACGATGATGCTGCCTGGTTGATGAAACAAGCAGAGGTGTCAACAACATTAATGCAAACCGATTCATATGCATGTTCTTCTCAAGCAGAACAAATGGATTAGTGATTAATTATTTGCTAATTACATGTTTAATTCAGTTCATATAGGTATGTCTGAAGTTAAACTACAGTCAGTGATTAAGCTTGAACTAATTTGTTAAAAATAAACATGGAGTAATTCAACATGCTCAATGGCTAATTAACTGATCGTCAATTGTTAAATTTTAAAACTATCCCAAAAGCAACATTGAATGACTCGATAAACATTCTTAATAGGATGAAAGATTAAAAGTAAGCATCAAGCATAGTAGGGTCCTACCCATACCCACCTACCTATCTACCTACCTACCTACCCACCAAACTACCTACCTACCTACCAACCTACCTACCAACCTATTTTCCTACCTACCAGCCTACCCACCTACCTAGCGTAAGGTACCTCATCAGGGTCCTCCGGATGATTCTGCTCTGCTCATCCACACCTTCCACCAATGTACTCACGTACAGCATCACTCTGTATATATATATATATATATATATATATATATATATATAAGTGAGTATGGTTTGTGTTCGTGTGTGTGTGCATTTGTGTATGTGTTTCTATGCGTGTGTAGGTGTGCATTCACGACAGCAGAGTGTGGCTCGTACTGGAGAAGTATGATCGGCGATAGTTATAATAAGTATTTGTTACAAAAGTAATTTTTATAACACAAAATAAACAAATTGTTAAACATCAAATTTTAAATTTATTCTCGTTAACGTTCTATCTTAGCTGGTGATCAGTTATTGTTAATATAACAGAAAAGAGAGTTAAATATGTGTTAGCTGTTAGCATATTTAATTCACGAAAGTTCACGCACTGATTTGAAACTATTTTGCATTCTTACAAATTTTTTACAAAAACTACAGCAACTACCTTTTCAACTCTTCAAACAGTTTAAATGCTGTAAAGATGATGATATTAATAATGGATTTATCTAACCCGGTAGTAAATACAAGTTAAAAATATTAACAACGATATTAACGTAGCAGCGTTAACATCGGGATAGGACACGCCGATAAGGAAGATTACCTCGGCTTACAACTTAACGATGCTGTTAGTTTGCCTTGCTGCAGTTGTCATTTGGTGAGCAAACAAATTTTTGTATTATTGTTATTATTCAGATTAGTGTAGTTAATATGAATAATGGAGTTATTTATGCTATTACATGCTATTATAACGACGACGACAACGATGATGATGATGGTGGTGGTAATGAAGATTAAGTTTATTATCATCATCAATGTTACATCTGGTATCTGGGTGTGAAGAATTGACTCCTCCAAAGCAGGTCAGACGCCGAAAGGTCAGGGTGATCCTGCCTAACCACAACTGATCATTGCAGCGTCGCATTGGTTCAGTAAGTAATTGTAACTACTGTAAATTAAACGGTAACGACAAATGAAAAGTCTGTATGAGGAGGGAATCATTTGACGACAAAGCAGGAATACACAGCTTGCCCCAGGCACAACGATATAAATCCAACTCTCAAGAATTTGAAGTTCAAACAGCAAGAAACCGAATTCGCCCATACAACGTCACCAAGTTGCTAAGAGAAGGTGTTGAAGGCAGTAGATCTCTTTAATGCAGCAAAAATTTATTTCAAATTTTTTAGAAAAGGGATAATTTAGCAACTCCCAACAAACTTCCTTTCCAGATAGGGTAAAACGTATAAAACGCCTGCTGTGTAGCGCTTGTTAAAGCAAACAAGTATGTTTTTAATTCCACCGTCGAAAAAATACACGGATTCGTCACAACATGATTCTGGAAATATTTCAGAGAACATAAGAAATGAGTAAATGCAAAGAATTCAATATTCACAAATCTATTATAGGTTGTCGTCAGAACTTTCTTCATTGAACTTTGTAAGGCCTTTGATTCTTTAAATCATAATATTTTAATGTCTAAACGATGTGCTTATGGTATTCATGGTTTATCTTATAAATGGTTTTCTTCATATCTGTCTGATCGTTTTCAGTATGTTTCTATCAATCGCTCAGTTTCTGTCAATCGCTCTATAATGAACTTGCTGCTTTAAAGAATACAAGACGTGAAATCTTACGTCATAATCCTAATTTCTACTTCTTTAAGCCTAGATCTAATTTTTTCTTTAACTAAGCGTTATCTTCATCAATGCGTCTTTGGGATTCCTTACCGGATAATGCTAAGGCATTTCCTTTGTTGGGTCTTTTTAAAGCATCAATTTTAAAGCTCATATTGTCTAACCATTTTACGACATGCTAATTTCAATTTTTATTTATTAAATTATCCTTTGTTGAATATTTCTGTTTAATTTTGTTTATTCTTTAAAAAATTTTGAATTTCACTTTGCATTGTCTTTTGATTTCTATGCACAGTATTAGTTAAGGTGATCTACACAAACATATGTATCTTGATCTCCGGTGCTATTGCCGAATAAAATTCTGTTCCAATTCAAATTCAAACTTTTATCTAGTATCAACGCTTTTAGGATCACTTCACCTTGATGATGAGTGCTCTGGTTCACGAGGCCACGAACTAAATCATGGAAACCATGGCATGAAATAAATTTTTCCAAGTCGAAGTAATACAACGCTAAACAGTAGCTGTAAAAAACCTTCAATTCGATCTCAACGAAAATACAACAATTTTCGGCTGGTTTTATTAACTTTAGAAATTTCAACATTTACAATACTTTGAATACACCGTTGGTTAATTTAATTTCGTCTGACCATTTTAGAGCCAGCTCAATAAACTCTATAAATAATATCTCATTACCGTCGTACTCCATTCACTCCGACATGAATAATGCATGAAACTCATTTTTCTAAACTAACGATTTCTATTAGTGACTATTTTAAAGTTTAAACAAATGACCAACAACATGGACCAGCAATCCATTAATTGTAATCTTACATCTTTTCTTAACGAATATTATCTAATTTAATTTCACTTTATTATTTCCGCGTCATTCGATGAAACAAAAGCACCCTTTCTATTACCATAATCATCATCTTCTTCATCATTATTATCTTCATCATCATCATCCTCATCTTCCACATCATCATCATCCTCATTATCATCACTAGCGTATGTTTTCATTATTTTAACCACCACCATCATTCGCTCGCTTGTGCCATGCCAATAATTGTTATTTCAAATACAGAACACAGACTCCAGCTCTGTGCGATACTATTTCGAAACAACATCACATATTACATCATCATCGTCGTCATCATCCACATCATCGTTCACACCAACAGCATCGCCTTTATTTATTTTCAGTACACATTTGTTCACACATAGCAGCACTTAATGACAGACTTGTAATCATCGTCATCGTCGTCGTCGTATGTATTCACTCGACCAAGCCATCAAAGACGGCATTAAAAAAAGTCTACTAATGAAAACTTAGTTGTACGCGTTTTATTCTAAGGTTATTAATAATTGAATAAGTGATCTAGTTCAAACCAAACACTTAAATAAAGCATACACGTGAACACGCACACACACACGCACACACGCACGCACACAAACACACAAACGCACACAAACACACAAACGCATTTAGGCAACTTTATAAACATTCAGTTGATGTTTTGTCTTGTTAAACAAAATTGGTCCCTTATCTACCCGGAAGGTTAGTTGCTTCAAATGAAGATATTTATTTTATAAAACAATAAAACGTAGTATTTGTCCTCCGAAAACAAATAAAAATATTTACAACATTTTTAATTAAACTGGATTAAAAAAATTAACATTAATCAGATTAAACAATCATATAGATCAATTTGAAAAAAATTCGAGCCTTGTATGCGTGCGGATACGATGATGATGATGAAGATGACGATGAAGATGATGATGATGAAGATAATGATGTTTTGTTAAGATGTATGACATATGAAGGTGATGATGTAATGACAAAGATAATGCTGTTTACAATGCTACTTAGTTCTGTGAAATAATGATCATCATGAAGGATATTGAATTGTTATAAAATGTCGTTTGAGGATGTGGAAATCAAACACTTTGGAAAGATAAGAAATTATTAAAATATGATAACGTCTGTTGATATCTTTTGGAGAATTTTTTAATATCATCATTATTCTTTAAATTTTAATTCCTCACCAACAAAGCATTTATTCTAAAAGTGAACGTCAACATTCATCAAAATTCACCAAAATTCACCAACATCATCAACATTCACCAACATCATCAACATTCACCAAAATTCACCAACATCATCAACATTAACCGAAATTCCTCAACATTCCTCAACATTCACCAATAGTGAGTGGGTAAAGATAGACCGACCTGTCAGGCCAGGGAATGCTCATGTACTGGTTCCACCACCGGCCGATGACGAGTGCCACGTAGAATCCAAGGACGAAGGATAGAGGGATGAGGTTGATGAAGCTCTCGCAATACAGGGCTACCTTCTCGAACGTTCTGCGTTAGTTCGGGTTTGTTGTATGAATGTTTCATTACAACAGAGTCAATTATATGTTACATTTAATACGATTTTTATTGGTTGTGTAGATGGCACAAGTTTGTACGTTGATTTGATGTTGTATTTTTTTTATAGAAAGACGGAAATCGACGAGAATGATCAATTAAAAGTTTTATGAAATCGTTACAGCATTGAAAATAATTGTCATGACCATTTTTAAAGATTTAACAAATAGTCGAGAGTTTTGTAAAAAAAAGCACGTTACATCACTCAACACAACACAACATACGCGAGAAAATATAGAGCTGGAAAAGGAAATGTTAGAAAATACAAATAAGGATAGGCGTCCCATAAACAGCATGCATGTTTGTTCTTCAAACATAGCAAATATGTTAGCTCAGTCGGTAGACAAGCTAACACGTGATGGCATGGTTCGAATACTGTCTGAGACTCAAGGACCATCACGCGCGTATGACGTGTGGTATGGATAGTGTACAGTCTCTGTGGCTGACACGAGAGTTTAATTACAAGTATAGAATAACATGTAAGTACTAAGCAGATGCACGTTTGACAGAGCAGCATTATGGAGAATAAAAAATATACATCTACCTTACGATGTCTGCTGAGGTCTTATTGCTCAAACTTTTTAACTAAAAAAATAAAAAACAGAAACTCGTTGCTGAAAATAGCAATATAAACTTATTTTTAATTTTATTTTTGAGAGTCGAAGAAGCAAAAATAGAAAACAGCCTAACACGTGTTTTGCCAGGCGTTCATTTTTATGAATCATCACACTTCCAACGTGTTCGTCTATCAATATTTGTTTAATTATTTTATTCACAACTCTGAAACGTTTGTTAGTACGCGATTTTTTTCATCTGTGTAAAACACGACCATCTGTTTTAACGAAGACTTTTGATTTGGGAGAAACATTTTTCTGTGCAACCATTCATTGGAGCATGCATTCATGAAATGTGCTTGCGTGTGGCAGACCATTCACGGACGCATAAAACGTCTGGTACTGGCTTTGAGTACATAGCACATGCACATTCATACAATTGCGCAATCGTTTCGCACGCCTGTCTGCATCATATCTGCGTACCTACGCGCAAATAACCACACATACACACATCTACATCGCAGACGTGCAGACGCAACGTATGTATACTAAAAAAATATATACAAATATAAACACACGCATATATACAAAAAGTCATACTTTAAAACGTACTTACATATTTGTACGAACATACTTGTGATACATATATTTATTACCTTCTCTGTGAGTCATCCAGAACATTCCTGTATATGCAGCTGAGCAGAACATACAGGCCACAAAATATTGCCATCTCCTTGTACATGAGTTTGTATATGCTACCTTTCCAATAGAACAACAATCTAGAGAAGGCGCACAGACGCGCGTTTGCTACTTGCGCTGTGTATGTAATCGTCATTTTTCTTCCTCCTCTTCCCCTTTCTTAATGATTCTCTCTCTGTAATTTATCTATGTTATCTTTTATCGCGGCTGTTATTGTAATGCCTGTTGGCGTTGATTAATACGAAAGTCACTTTCAATTACTTAATGTGTACTTGGCTAAATTGTTGTTGGTGGTGTTGGATTGTTGCTGGAGCTGATTGTTGTTGTTGAATTGTTGTTTGTTTTATTTTGTTGGTGTTAAATTGTTAAAAGACAACCATCCAACTGAGTTTGTTTTCTACAAATCGATGCAGGCAGACACAACCACCTTGCAAGATCTTCCTTGTTTATTCTCCGCTTATTGTTATCCAATGCAAACGCGGTAACAAACAGCTCGATGTTATCAGACAGGTGCGCTCTTTATTGCTGCTTACATTTGTTTTACTGTTGTTGTTGTTGATGATGTACTTTTGTTGCTTTTGTCGTTGTTGTTTTTATTATAGACTTTTTTTTATTGTTTTCGCCACTGATGTTGCTGTTTATATGTCTCTTTGAGGCATAATATGTAATACCTTGATCAATTAATCTTGTTAACATAAATAATTAATTTTTTGATTGACGTCTGTCGAGTCCTCCCTGCGACAGATGTGAGACACTCTCTTCAAATATGCTGCTAGTGAATGAAGTCTGAAGCTGACGCTTTCAACAATATATTGTACAAAAGAAATCTGAAATAAAACAAAAAAATGTTGACATCAAAAAATAGAAAGTAATAGGGCAAGCGACTTAATAATTTTTACACATTAAGTTGCTTCTGCATAACATCACATTTCTGAGTTTGTAAACAAAAGACTCATAGCCGAGCGTGATCGATAAAATTTACTTGATTGTTCTATTAACCTTTCATTAAACTATTAGTAACAAAATCAGAGAAATATTTGGAACTTTATTTATAACACTGTCAGTGTAACAACATCAATATCTCAATTGTCTTTCTAGCGCTCACTGCTGCCTTCAGAGCGGATCTTAGAGTATTTATGTGGTGGACACAATTTGTTGGGAAAAGAGCAGAGTTAACAAATTTATCGCTCAGTGAAAGAATAGAATGTGCTGTCATTCATGACTTTAAGCCCAACATGTCATTTAGAAGTCTTTTTAAAGTATGACATTTTATTTATGTTTGTTGCTGTTAATCTAAGTTTGTGTAAGTTTGATTGATGTTATTGTTGACGTTTGTGTGACCACACGGCGGTTCGTAGCGTTGTTCATTTTGTTAACCAGTTAACGTGTTCCCTACGACAGCAACGATTGATTGGCGTGTATAACATAATAAATAAAAAATAACGAATGATGTGGATAACGAAATATTGTAGGCACCAAGTGAAAGCCCGAACGCACGCACTTCACTGAACATTCTGCGTTGTTGTAGCATGTTGCAGTTTTTATTATATGGCGCACACTGCAGACTGTTGTGCACGTACTATATAATAAAATAACAATTGAAATGTTGCCTCCATGTGACTACAGCATAGCATTTTATTTTATATATTGACGTACACACATAAGATAAGTTTAATGCTTCATGGAAGGAAGGATTTTGAAGAATATAAAACAAACTCCATTTGCATTGCAAATATGCTGAAACGAATTTCCTCAAGACAGAAATTCTGAACAAAAATTCAATTGGATAGATAATTGAAAATTTAAAAAAAACTCACTTGGTGTACGATTTTCAACTTAAATTTAAAACAATATTCATCAAAAGCCAGAGCTTCGTTAACAATTTAACAATTTTTTATTAGAATAAGTTCGCGTTCACTTAGGTATGTAACCAAATGAAGAAAGATCTTGATCACATGTCATGAACAAACTGAACGGTTGTGTAACATGTTGAAAATATAAAATAAACAGATAAACATGTAAACTCATATAACGTAAACATGCAAAGCTTACACTGATTACATCCATAACAGAACATTCGAATATATATTTGCAACTTACATTCGCTGCCTATTATAGTTTACTTAAGGAAGCATGTCTGAACGCTAAAGTGTATGTAAAAGAAATTAATTCTAAATATAACAATATAAGTGAATGCGTTCATCGACGCGCTTGTTCATATGAAAGTATTACATACAACGACACACGCACACGCATGCACACACACGCACACGCACCACGTACATACTGTGTTTTTGAACATATCGACGAGGATGATGAATGTTGATTGTCTAATACTAATTAACCTCCATACAAATCTTTCAATAAAAATGGGTCATCTAATCTTTTAAAGCTGTTAC
>NW_008703942.1:976171-1040939 GCF_000326865.2 Helobdella robusta
GACGATGGTGATGACAGCAAATACGATGCTGTAGACAGCGATGATGAAGATTTATCATTTTTTATCAGTTGCATGTGCAGATCGAGAAGTTCGTTATGTCTCACTGACAGCTGCAATAATGACAATTTATCTATTATTATGAATCATGAAATATTCTGAAGCACGTGAAAATAATCAAAAGTTACAGAATAATTTTCTTTAAATGAAACAAGCAATTTTTCAGAAGTCTCACAAACCTCCCTCAACGCTGTCCTCATCTTCCTCAAGTGCTGATCCTTAATCAACAGTTCTGATTTTAATTTGAGGACTTCTGAAGAGGTTGTTTCATTTTTCTCACTAGCAGATTTTGAACCACTGCTACTTTCATTTGCATGAAGAGAGTTGTCATTCGTAGACATTTTATTTCGTTGAGGTGTGGATACAGCAGTGTCTTGCTGGCTGTCTGAATAAAAAAGTTGTTTTCTTGAAAGTGAGTTGGGTCTGACAGGTTTGTTGGGTGTTACCGAATTTGGAGTTACTGCTATTTGTTCGCGCTGCTCATATAATTTGCTCACTGGCTTTTCACTGGTAGAACATTTCTTCTGCACCGTGTTTACAGTAGTATCGCATGGAATATTTTGCTGAACTTGTCTTTTCTGATGTTCCTGTGACTTTTGAGTGATTCTGGGCAATGAGTTGTACATGTAATCGAAATCGTATCCATGCTTCAGCTTTTCAATCTCTTCCTGGTACTGATTCTCTTTATTCTGTTAAATATTCACAATATGCCTCAAATTAATAAACAGATAGTTTCGGTTATTATTCAACCAATTAAAAATAATTTTCAATGACTCTGCATGAATGTTTCATATTTGTCACGCATGCTAACAGCTGTTACTATCATCATTATTCATAATTTAAATGCTAAATATAACTTCAGAATATCAAATTGTTCCATCTGTAAGAAAATGGTAGTCATCACAATTGTTATCACTTAAGACTTTTAAAAACATACACACACACGCACACACACATTTCCAAAACCATTAAAAGCAGACACATCTAAAACTACTGATCAAAATTGGAGAACTGACTCACCATCCACCTAACAAAATACGTTAGCTATATTCTAAAATTCCTAATAGGTCTGTTCAACAGGAAGGTAAAAATACCAATGTTTTATATCTTTTGGAAGAACCTCCAAAATTTTGAAACTCAACTGAAAATGGCACTTGTAAAGTTTTAGCCCATTTTGACAATTAAGTTGAAACCTTAAAAAATTGAGAAAATTTGAAAAAAGTTTTTGTTTTTCAAATTTTTGCAAAACCAAGGTCACCCCAGGGTGCTCATTAGTGAAATGCTCTTTGCTGATGATGATGCTGCTTTGGTGCACACTAAAAATGAACTTCAGTGCCTTGTCATTCAACTCACTCAGGCGTGTAGAAAATTAGGATTAACCATAAGTCTGAAGAAGACCAATGTAATGGTTCATAACGTGCGGACCCCTCCTAAAATAACCATTGATGAACATACACAGGAGGTAGTTGAAAGCTTTGCCTACCTCAAATCGACCATTTCCCGTTCTCTGTCTACAGACTGTGAGGTCAACAGCAAGATCACTGGTGCAGCCACAGTAATAGCCAGGTTAAATCAACAACTATGCAACAACCCCAGTTTAACAGTGAAAACTAGACTATATGTCTACAAGGCATTACAGTGGTAAAATAATCATTAACACTTAGAAATGTACTCTAAAAGCTGAGCTAATTTGATAGACTTTTAAACAATTATTATATAAAAGCTGAATGAAATCAATTAAAAATTACTTTCAAGTGCATTTTCAATCTGGAAAATTAAATTTATTTACACAATTTATTTTATATATATAATATATTTATATAAGTTTACAAATTATAATATATATATATATATTGTAAATTTGAAAAGTTATATTAATTTGTATATAGATCATATTATAAATTTATATAATTTTATATGTACATTACACACATACATATTTTTTATTCTTTATTATTGAAGACTGGCCTTAATCATTAATAAGACAATTAATTAATTAATTAATTAATCAAAAATCATTAAGTAATCTTAAATTTTTAATCATCTTCAAATGATTTAAAATAAACATGTAATGTTTACAACAGTCTTATTTTAAGCTGCAAACCAGGGTAACATTTTGTTTCAATGTCTAAAGAGCTGCAGCTGTTGAATATATAAACACTTTCAAGTCAAAAAGTGAAAAATGGTTTGTGATCTTTGTCAGCAGAATCCTTCACCTCAGCAGTTACAATGAGATTGTCTCAAAACTAAAAAAGTTGCTAGAGACCACCACAGATCTAGATATCACGCTGCAACAGAAACTACAAATTTTGCAATGATTTATCTCAACGCAGCTACAATTCGAATTCCGCAGTCACAACTTTCCTCATAGGTGAATATATCGATATCATATCATATCGACTAATCTTGACAATCTCATTGTAGAAAAAGTATCTTCGTTATCATCACCACTCACAACGTAAGCACTAAGCACGTTTCATCGTCGTTGTCATCAACAACAACATTAGAATCATTATCAGCGAAAAAATCTTTATTCATCATCATTAGAATCTCAATAACCACCACCACCACCACCATCATCCTCATTTCACAATTATCTTCTTGAAAGGTAATGTGATCCATCTAACCAATTATATTCAAAAGCTCACAACTCACTCAACTCAACTCAACAGATGATTCATGAAAGAGCAGGGTAATATAATAGAGAGTACTTTCTTATCTCATCTGATTTATCAATACACTTCTATCAGTTAGGCTTTCAAATGCTGAATAAGCAAATAAATAAACAACAAATTATATACAAATGTATAAAAGCACACAAACACATACAAACGCATATTTACAATGCATAATGTATTTACATGTATATGTGTGTAAATGTTTGTGAGTGAGTGTGCATAAATATTTAACATCAATAAAAAAAAATACATAACAATGAATTAAAATTCAAAGAATGGTTAAAAAGTGAAAATTTAAAATGTTGATAAAAATGAACAATGTTATATTTTATTTTAAATTACACTTCAAAAATTTCAACCAAACATCTACATGACACAAACACCAACTCACATCCTTTGAACAATGTGGCCATGTGACACGTGGAAAGAAATAAATAAAAAGAATTCATTATTGTGATCACTATTTTTTGTACAAAGACATTAGGCTGATCTTACTACACTGAGGAAAGAAAAAACAACCAATGTATTTGTTTGTTGAAAGATAGAAAGGGAAGATAAATTATTTCAAATGACACATATGTGGGACAACAACAGCCTTTTTAGAAAATCATTTCACAAACAAAAAATTGATTTATGTCAAATTATAAGTAGTGAAAACTTTCCAACCGATAAATAAAACATAACACAAAGAATTACCTGCATGCTCTTAAAAAAGTTGAAAACTTAAAATTAACACAACCAACAAATACATTCGAAAAATAGATTTAATAAACATATCTCATGTGACAATAACCACAAATATACTGCAAGGATTTCTACTGAATTGGCTCCTGAACAATCTCATCAACGTACATCTTTACACGCATCAAACTAAACCAACAGCAAAACTTCTGACTGTTGATCAAATTACGGCCATTTTAATTAAGCAAGCAAAAATGCTAACTAGTTAATAAAGTAAAAATTCATGCAATCATGCATTCTCTCATTCATTCAACTAATTAAAAAAAGTAAACTAATGATTTTGAAAAAAACCTTGAATTGGCTTTTCATGAGATTGACCTGTTCTTTTGATTTGTTCAGCATGGCTTCGTACATCTTCATCGTCAGCTCTTGTTTCCGTAATTGACTCTCCAAATTCGATATCTGCAATCTATGTTAAAAATTATGCATATCAATATGACATCATAATTTTACGTTTTAAATCTATGAGAAAAAATTTTGAAACTTGACCAAAATTAATTCAAAATTAAATAATGTGAAAACATTAAGCAGTTGTACAGAAAAATTTTCCAACCTATTTTGTTTTCAAAATTCTATTGAAACTAATAACAACCACCTCACAACCATGATTTAGAATATCTTCACAATGAAGCTGTTAAATGCCCCTTTATTATCAGAGCATCATCTCAAATTAATACACATGTACATGCAGGCATACGCAAGCAGCATACAGCATACACACATAACGTATTTTATATATATACATAAACAATATTTTAATGTGCTTGATATTATCCTAACTTAATGGCATTTATCTTAAATCAATGATAACATATTAAAACTCTAAATTTCATTAGATGGAAAAAGCTGAAATATCATTAAAAATTAATTATAAATTCATAAAAGTATAAAAAATAATCTTTAGTGTGTGTTAGAGAATGAAACATGTATCTGACATGACTTCAAAACAAAACAAAGAAAGCAGGATTATAGGGAAAATTCCTATATCAGTGTTACTCCAGATAAAAATTAATTATTTTGCAGAGCTGTCAGTCAAACAACACCCCACCCACCAGCCAATTATATAATTATCAAACTTCAGTTAAGTTGAAAACATATCAGCCACTAACTGTTACTATCACTAACAATTAACTCTTTATCAGCTTGCTAGATGCAAAAACAATTACAAATAAATCCAGGTTTCAAAAATAATTTCAAGGTTAGAAAAGAATAAAACGAAAGCAAGCTTACATGCAAGAAAGATTGAAAAACAGCAAACATTAAAAAAATAATAAAACAAGATGAATGGTTGTGCATAAAATAAAATGAGCATAGTTATGGTTATGGTGGTGGTGGTACCTGGATGCATTGTTGCTTGCATCAGCCACACTTTCAAATCCATCATCTGTTGACATGATCGATAACTCAGGTTTCAGAAAATCACTCAGTGGTGGGGGAGAGTCGGATTGGTGACTATCTGACGTGTCCATCTGTTTGGTCATTGTGCTCTGTTCAACAAATCAATGGTTAACCCAAATTATCAAATAAATGTTGATCACATCGTCATCATCAATGTCTCAACCATGCCTTATTTTATTATTCCATAATAGTTGGAAGTAGAAAGTTTTAATAAAAATGAACAATGAGTTTTAACTCTGCCAGCTTATATTGCAGTTCACAAATTTCAGCATCACCAAATGAAACATCACAACTTTTATATTTATTACAGGCAAAAAATCTGTTAATCACCTTTTGCAATTTTAAATTTTCCAGATGTTTCATTTTCCAGGTTAACAACTTTATATTTGTATCTATCTCTTTCATATGACTTTCAATAGAGTCTATATTTTCAGTGTTTTCTAACCAATTCAAACAATGTTCACTTTTAAAATTATTTTTGCCGTCACTGGCAAGGTTTATATTAGCAAAACTGTTAGTTAAGCTCTTAGGATAACTGTTTGTATTGCTGTACCGTCCGAGTGTTTTTGATTCACCGAGTGCCTGATTAATTAAATACTTTTCATTTTTGTTTATTTTTAAAGAATTGTAATGTGGATATATCAGTTGATGGGGGTGGTTGCTACTATTGTGGTTGTTGTGGTAGTTGTTGTTGATGTTGTTGGGTGGCTGACACATCATTCCTGCCGATGGTGAATACTGACTATTGCTGTTGTTCACCCCTGGAGAATTTAAATTCTCGTACATTGCTGAGTTAGCACGAAATTCGTTGTCACCCCACATAGCTCCGTGATAAAATGTTGAATGACTATTAGTAGAAGGATTAGATGAACAGAAACCGTTAGGTGAATTTCGGCGATACATATTGCAGCTTGTCTTGTTATGATGTCTGTTTTATTTTTGAAATTTTGATTTTCTATAGAGCAGTGTAGATGCCTATTCTTTTCTATACATACAGTCAATGTTTGCTATTATTTTCACCTAGCAAGAAAAATGACAAATTTTTCATTTCAATTAAATTAATTAAATGCTGATCGGATACATGGATATTTAGTTTAATTTTAAAAATAATTTTTTAAACTTTACTAATTAATTAGCAAATACTTCTCTTTTATTTCTGCAATTAACCTCTAAACTGTAAAAAATTGTTTTATTCAATTTTAATAACTAACTGATGATTAAACAATAACAGTAACACTAACTCTTCTAACCATGTCTACTTATTTTACTTAACCAAAATACTAATAAAAAATCTAAACTAAACAAATTGATTTTAACCATTTATATTTTTAATATTTATATTGTTTGTTTATAATAAATTTACATTTACCACTTAATTTATTATTAATGTTTAGTAATTAAATTTTAATTACTTTTATTTACTTGAAATTAAAAAACTTTTTTTTTTTCTTTTTATTTATCAAATAGAAAAACATTTTCAATTTATTTTTTGTTATCGGTTGTTAATTTAATTACGTATTAATTATAAATTAATAATAATATAATATAATAAGGTAATAATTATAAAATAAAAAAAATAATATTATAATTTATTATTTATTTTTTATTAAATACCTAATATTTAAAAATAATTTTAATAATTCTCTGTCAAAATCAAAATTCACGTCAATAAAAAACTAGTTTTTCTTTTTTTGACAAAATATAATAATATATAAATTATTTCATTTAAAATAAAAATGGATAAATTACTAACAAGAAAAAATTGAAAAAACAATCACACAGTGTATTATTTCCCAGATCATGTGAGATGAGATGACAATGAAACAAACGACGCACTTTGAGCGAATGAGCGACTTTTCTGTTTTTTCAATTTAATTTAATTTAATTTTAATATAATCAAACATTTCAGACATTCTTTTTCTGAAGTTAGCGTACAGTACATTATGTATGTAAAGTACAAAACAACTAAGAATGGAAACTACTAAATTTTTCGGTCCAAAATATTTTTGTCCATTAGTATTCAAACTATGAACTCCATATAACGAACTTCTACACTACGAAAATCTCGAATTTTTTTTTCAAGTTTTATGGAATTTTATATACAAAACTGAAAATTTTTGCCTTTTCTTGACGGCCCTACTCTTCTCCTACTTGTTACTTATCTAGGATTGATTATTGTAACTCGCTCCACTATATCTAGCCTTTAAGTAAAGCTACTAACTCTGCTGCTCTTCTATTGCTCAAGCGACCTATTTTTTCTCATTTATTTCTCACACTGGCTACCCATAAAATATAGAATACATTTGCAAAATTTGCACATTAATTTATAAATCTCAATCAGAATTATTTTCTAAGTACTTACCAGTTATCACTTATTAAACATACTTATTAATTAAGCCCGCATTCTCACCTGACCGTCTTCTCACTCTTACTTTTTAACTTCTGTTAACCCATCTCACGCTAAATTTGCGTTTGCTTTTACTGGCTGTTTTATCTGGATTTCTCTACCTACTTCCCCATCGCTTACAAAGTTCAGAGCAGATCTAAACTCATCTGTTTGTAAAATTGAGTGCTGTTGAACATAGCGGAAATGGCGCTATAGAAACTGATTGACTGACCCTACACAAATATATTTTGCGGACGAAATCATCTGATTGTGGCTCACCACATAACTTAAATTATATACCCACATAAATTTATATTGTATTATATCTATTTCGTATAGAATGTACTTTATGACAATGAGAATTAGATAAAAACTGAGAATGGGGCATTGGAGCGGATGCCACCAGGCAAGATTTCAATTGTACTCAAGTTGCGTGTTTAAAGAAATAAAGGGACTACTGCGCAACATAAAATTTAGCTTCTCTTGAATTAAGAGAAGCACAAACATACACAAACGCCAAAGCCACCTTCCTTGGATGTGGATCTCCTAGCCACTGGTAAAGCAACTCTAAATATAGGTAAAAATCGTTTTTTGCAAAACCCGAGTTTAAAACATAGGAACGCCATATGATAAAAAATTTATCACAAATAAAAGCGGGTATAATTTAATTAACGATATAAAGCATCAAAAACAAAAACATTTTTTGAATACTCTCCCCCAACTCCACAAATTTGAAACAAAAAAAGTTATCAGAGTCATGATCGAGACAAAAGATTTCTACGTAATCTAGCAAAGTGACATATAAATCACATTATAACAATTACTGAATTTGAATTCGTAAATAAAAATATAGGTCCTCAAAAGTGACCGTCGAATAAACAAGTGAATAACGGACAAAGTATTCTATTTTTGTGGATAGAAAAATTAAACTCTGATGATGAGCCAATGCTGATTAGGCTGTCCGTTGTACTTGTAAGCGCAGAGATTCGCTCCGTCTTTGTCAGTGTCTCCCCTGATATCCAGCACCAAGCCTGCACCGTTTACAATCTTCTTGCCATCCAGTTTCCATTGGTAATCCTTGTGCACCTTGTAAGTGGCCATCACCAAATTCACAGCACCTGTTTTGTTTGCATTCGTAATGACTTCATCACAAGCAGATGAGTTGAAAACTTTTTGATCAAGACTCATTCGCAAAACGACACAGATTAATTTATTTGTAATATTAATCCAAATACTTCACACAAACCTAAATCAACAAAAACAGCATCATTAAGAGCAGAGTGGATGAATCCAGAGAGTTCATCAGTGTACCACAACTGGCTTTTCGGTGGTGGGTACTGCTTGTTATGCACCACCAACGTGGGAATAACACTTTTCTTGTCTTTCTTTGGGGCATCAATTATGTCAAGCACCTTTCCATTCTTCTCACTCACAATGTAATATTCATCAGATCTGTACAGCAAAACATTAGATTCATTAACTTAATGATTTGATTGCAGATGATACAAAACAAACCTCTTAAAAACAGTTTGAGGAGCAGGACCAGCAGATGGAACGTACTCAAAGTCCCACAGTTGGTTCTTTTCATTATTCAAGTTGTTTTCCCCGACATCTCCAGTTGTACTATCTTTGCAATCATTTGCATCTATTAATCAGCAGTAACTTATTTGGCCTTATTAGTCTCACTGATTCTGCATGCAAATAGCAAAGCTCATTCTAATTCAAATTTAAGCACTTAGCAAACAAAAACTGTTAATAATTTGTGCACCAACAAATCAAAACCCAAAGGTTACAATAGAAAATTTTTTCGAAGTTAGACCACGAGTCAGAATTTTTGGAAAGGGCAGGATTTTTTTTCATCCGACTCCGACTTCTAAAAATATCCTAAATTTAAAAACATTTTTAATATTTTTTTTTCTAAAATTTTATTTCAAGATCGTGTTTTTTAGAAGATAAATGTGTAGCGATATGCAATCATCTTGAATACTGAAAATAAATACCAATAATGTGAATAAAATCACATGGTTTTACTTCAGTACGTTTTAAAACATAAATATAAAGTAATTTTACTAAGAAAAAAAGTTACATTGACTGATTTTAAGTATTTAAGCGTTTTTTAAAGCATTTTTTATTAAGTAGTGAAAATAAGGTAAAATTGCAATGCATGGTAAACAAATTTTCCTGGGTATTAGGGCTTGGAGTTGGGTGTGGGTGTTGGAGCCCATGAGTCAGACTTTTTTCGTTCGACTCCAACACCCTGGTTGATACAAAGGTTTAAAAATTCATACAGAAAATATGGAAAAGCAAGCAACAAAAGCTAGAAAAAAATTAAAATGCCATACTTGCTCTTTACATGCATTAATAAAAAATTTTTCAAACATAATATTAAAAATGGAATGAAAATATGAATATGTTGGTAAATATTACAAAACTAACCTTTTTGTATCATTAAATAATGCATTAGATAAACAATAGCTTTAATAATTAAATTTACATCAATTAATTCATATCAAACAAACTGTGCAACCGACTGATTGTAAGCAACTTACTTAAGATCTCAATGACTTGATTATGATTGAGTCTGTTCCTGATCAGCTTATCGTGCCTCTGCCATTGTTGATTCGGATTGCCACTTTCAAAAGCTTTCACCAGAAGCAGGTGACCTAGCAATAAATTATAAACGTTCAAACATGACTAATCATTGAATTGATAAACAGGCTAGGGTTTAATATATGAAGCAACATCTTTTATCCATAAATATACCTCCACTACATCCAGTCACAATAAATTGGTTCAACAGAAATTATTCAACAAATAATAAACCTACAAACATTTCAATGTGGTAATTAAATTTTTGTGTTTTAATTTATTTATGGCTGCAACAAAACTCACACACTGTAAAAAAAGTTAATTTAAATCTATAATTTTTTATCGTTAAGTAATGTTAAGTAATCGTATATCAAATTTCCCTGCTAGTACAGCTCTGTTAGCAATCACTTCAGCAAGTAAGTAAGGAGTGGCTGGTTTTTAAAGCATGCCAAACTCCAGTTGCATGTTTTAAGTTCAGTTGTAAGGCAGTCAATTCCTTTCAATAAATACATTTTAATCACACTAAATCTAGCTATTAATTTAAAAATAACAAACTAACTGAATAACAAAATAACTGAAAAGAAACCAAGCCTAGAGCATTTAACACATTCATGCAAATGAATCATTCACTGCAGCTGATCAGCTAGAAGAGCAAATAACAAATGTTATTAAGTGTGCATAGCATGCACACAGCAGAATGTTCAAGTTTAGTGAACTGTGAGTGCAATCTCTCTTTTCTTACCTGTCCTTTGAAGTTGCCTATTAATTCAATTATAATTTTCAACATCTAAAACCTTGTTTAGATCAGGATACTTAATTCATGTTACTCTTCACATTCTTACCACAATCAATTATTCAAAATTCAAAAACAGGTATGATAATGGTGTGAGAAAAATCAAATATCCTTATATTTTTTAACAGACCATCTGAAATCAGACTTATGATTCTTCTAACTACACTAAATAAAAGTAAAATGCATATAAGAGCAAATACAGAAACATAGTCAGAGAGTCACATACTGCAGCAATCAACATTAACTAACATGAACTAATTAGCATGATTTTAACACCAGCTACTAATAAATAACCCAGTATGTAAAATTAATGATCATCAATTTTCACTCAACTATCAACTACTTTATGTCTTTGGAAAAAAATTTAAACAACTCAAATTCATATATATTTTTAGACATTAAGACATTAAGTAGTTTATAGTATATATATTAGTACAAACACTGACAATTACCAACATTTCATCAACATATAATAAATATATTTTGAACTTTTACCTTTAATTTCCAAGCAGAGGTCATTGCACTTTGACCTGATGGTTCCAGTGGCATCGTGGTCATACCAGAGTTGATTGGGTTTGCCATGCTTCTTGAACACAATAACCTGGTTGTCATTTCAAGTTTAATTAAACTTCAATGAATATGCAAAACAATTTTTACTAGCTGACATCTAGCAAATCAGTTGTGAGCAGAACCATGCTAAGAATCATTTTTATAAAATAAACCTACAACAAAAAATCTTCTTGTCATTATGAAACTGTAAGAGAAATTATTATTTTTGTCACATTATTGTAATTTCTTTCACAGAAGTTCATCCAATCTTAAGAACATTTTAATTTTAAAAAGGAAAGGAAAACTCACTAAAGACCAAACATAAAAAATTATTGAATATGAGTGAAACACTACAATAGCAAAATAAGTAGCAGCAATTAAATAATCAAAACAGTACAAAAACTGCAATAGCAATAAAATAGTAACAAAAGCAATAATAATAATAATATTAATAACCTTGCTCCCATCACCCCCTGCCTTAGAAACATCCAAGCATTGCCCATTCAGCTGACTTTTGATCAAGTAATATTGACCAGCCTGTTGAGAAAAAAGAACAATTTTTTTTAAATTTTAACAAAAATTCAAAATCATCTTGAATTCCCTGTTGACTAGCCAATAACATAACCTAACTAGTGCAATAAAGTGGACGTAGTAGCAACATTTAATTAATTTACAACAATATCACCTACAAAAGTGTCAAGTTAATAATGCGACATGTCATTCTGAATAAAAGTTTTTTTTAAACATTTAAATTTTAACTTTAGGGCACAAAATATTTTCATGTTTCTATGAACAATCAGCATATTCTAGTAAGAGATAATTGTTGTAATCATTAAATTTACTGGTATCTTTAATTATAATCAATACTTTTCTATATGATCAGTTTTGGCAAATGAATTATTTTAATTACTTTATGTTTCCATTAAAAATCTTATAAATAATACAGCCAAATTGTGTGCCCTTAATTATTCTAATAAATCAAATTAAGGTTTCTCAGCATGATTTAATTTTAATAAAATATAATGAATGGAAATCAAAATAAAATAAATGAACCATTTTTTGTTAGGAAAGCTATGGAACCGCAAAATGAGACTGTCTGCAATTTAAATGGATAATCCAATGTTATAAACAGCTATCTTATCACTAAGTGAAAAACAATTAAAATCAATATTACTAATTCAATTGTGCAAACAGATGTGAGACATTTGCGTTACTACTCATAGATGGCTTTGCTATGCTTAGTTTTTTTTATCTCTTCAGTACATTATTTTTACATTCATGTCTTAGTCAGCATATGATTTATTAATTTATTTAACTATAAACATTTCAGTTACAATGTGTTTGCATTTAGAACAGTAATTATCCTTTCTATATCTTATCATACCATGTAACAAGAGATTTTTACTATATGAAATTATTAGGATCTAGTTTTAAACATCTAATTTTAAACTGGCAAAATTCATTTAACGATCCAAATATTATATGAAGGTCAAGATTCAACACACCTCATAAATGCACCCACCCACCCACAGACAAACTTGTATAATAATTATTCACGTTTATCTCTGTGTCTGTTAATTAATTAATATTATACTAGGCATGTTCTTGTATCTATGTCATACATATAATAAGTTGTTTTAATTAATTGGTCAAATAATACAATTTTTCAATTTTATATACAATACCGTTCTTGAGTTTTTATAACTAAAATTAGTAAATTGTAGTGAGTTAATCATATTCATGTTCATAGAAAAAAGTAATATGGTTGGCCTATTTAAGCTGCTTTCCATACAAGTCCAGAACTATAGGTTAGGACATAATTCCTCAGGTCTTACTTACACCTTCTTATTCCTACTCTTTCTTTCTTATTAAAACTTTTTTTACTAGGTGCTATGCAGTTCTAATAATAATTCAACCAAAACGGAACATAATTTGATAAATTAGTTAATTTGTTTTCTCACTCACTGCAATTGTAAGCACAATGAAACCAACAAACTCATAATGAAAAATAATACTTAGTACAAAAAATAACATAGTTAATAGAGCTTGATTCGTTGTGTTGTATGTGCGTGATGTGCAATATATAATATATAATTAAAAGTGACAATTAAATACGAAAGTTAAAGTTGAAGTTAAAAAATTTATTCGTATTTAAATTCTAAATACATAATGATTAAATAAATAATACATTCGCTATATTTCAATTTCCTGTTATTTTATTTGCATGCCCAATTAAAAGACACCGACATTATCATACGCCACCACAAAACTTTTTTCTTTGGAAGCAGTTTTTAATCAAACGATCATACAAAAATTTGGTACAAAATCCATTGAGAAACATTGCGATAGAACAAACTTTTCACATTCAACCATCAGATAACTAACAAGTTACGTGCCTGATTAATCAAAATTTTTCATAAAACATGTAAATTATAAAAGAAATAAAATATTCTTTAAGAAAAAAATCTGATGAATACACACCTGAGTCGAGAAGACAACTGCAGCAGAACTATTTCCTGTCTGATTGAACATACCCCAGCCAGCCAACTGCTAATAAAGCAAATACTTAGTAGGAATTTTAGCATAATTTATTTTCATAGCATACAAATTAGTTAAGTTAGGAATATTTATTGTGTAGCTGCGTTATTAGTAGTCTCGTCATGCCTGAGTTTGTTTTAAGGTATCGATTATATACGTAATATATAATTGATTTTCTAATTATATGTTAAAAATTTAGTGCAATGGTGGTGGGTGTATGCATTAATTAAACAATAATTTTTTTGAGCAATTAAATCAATTATTATCTGTAAATTTAAATATATTTAATCTGGTATTTTTTGATAAATATATGCATATTGAATTTGAATAGATGCATACATCTTCAAATGTTGACAGTACATCTCTTTTTAAGTCAACTTCACTTTTAAATGAATGATTTTTAAACCATGTTGTTGATTGATGACAGAGATTTTTTAATTGGAATGGACGGACAATTGCAGTACGGTTCACCGGCAGACGAGAATGATTCGTTTCACAGATCTTTCAAACGTTATAAACAATACAAAAAATTGAATGATGCGACGGTTTTGGATTTGCATGATGTAAGGATTAATATCAATTTAAATTTAATTTTAAAATTAAATTTTTTTAATTTAATGCTATTTAATATTTTAATTTAACTAAGTATTTAATTTTAATACGTTGATTAAATTAAATAATTATTTATTATAGTTAAGAAATATATTTTATATTATTAATATATAACTGTAAGCTTTACAACGCTGTGTAGACAGTAATAAATTGATTAACAATGTTAATTCAACATTAACAACAACATTAGTAATTAGTTTAATAATAAATTGGTTGTTAATGTTAACCTTTAAATTAAATTAACAAATGTTAACATATTAATTAAAAATCAACTTTCACTTTCTCGTTTTTTTGTTTTATTAAAAATTAAAAACTCATTACTAATTGATTAATTTAAAAAAATACAATCACTGGTTTTTCAGAAATTCAGATTTTTTGACCATTTGTGTAAAGTAAACTGATTTATCTAAATGAATTTTAAAGACTCATAATTTCATTTACTATTGTATTAATTGTAACAGATCAGATTTTACCTGATAAATTTTTTCTCAGGAATCATCAGATTTTTATTGGAAATAAATATAATTCAGTTTAGTTATAGTCATAAAAACATAATCAAAAAAAGGCATACCTTTTTCTGCAAATTAAATTAATTATTAATATAATGAATAATACTAAATAACTAACCTAGCTCATTACTCTAATTACTTTTTTGTTTAATTACATTTTTTTAAACGCAGTCTTTGATTTTTTTAATATTTGCGAAGAAATGCACACTTTCACTATAATTTTATTAGTTGTATATTTTAATTGTTTATATTATACATTATAATCTGAATGATAAAAGCTGATACTTTAAACTTTCAAATATATTCATTCATTTCATAGAAAGTAAATTTTTTCAAACATGTAGCCTCGACAGATAACCATGTTTGCTGAATATCCATTAGTTCCTTGTAAAAAACTGTGCTTGGGACTAAAGCCAGTAAATACTTGGAAAGGATACACCATTGCTAACCATCCTGGTAAAGCTTAATTTGCCTACTTTCTTTATTAAAATTATGTTTCAATTCTTAATTGTGCTATTAAATACATAAATAAGCACAGGTTTGATATTACTTACCGATGTGATGACCTCAAATTTACAAAAACATCTGGTCAAAAGATGTTTGAATGATTTAGTCAAACAGCCCAATAAAACAAATTTGGACAGTTACACAAAAGAAGAGGACATAGACAACATATTTATAAACTTTTCAAAGTAAGTTGTAACTGAGTTTTTCATTAGTTTTTATTTACTGTAAAAAAAAAACATTATTTTTTTCAACCAAGCTTTACTGACTCAAAGTTTATTGATTGATAATATATATTTAATAAAGCATTTCATTCAGACTTTATAGTTACAGTTGAGAGGTAGCACACTGTTCTCTTATAATCAAAATCCTTGAAAAAATTTCTAGTTTTCCCTCTTTTTAAAAAGCCAGGAAATGACACACATCATGAATCTCAAAGTAAATGAAAGCAGCTAGGGTGCACCTCAAAATAATTAAATTTTCATTTGTGTACCTCATATATATATATAGATTTTATGATTAACACAAACTCATGTCACATTCTAAATGCCTTAAAAATTTTGTTTTTTATAAGAGTAAAGAATAAATCAAGTTTGTTGAAAAAGTTAAGATGGATTACAATGGGATACCACCACAATTGGGACACCAAGGTTTTTCAC
Source organism: Helobdella robusta (assembly GCF_000326865.2). Taxonomy (NCBI): domain Eukaryota; kingdom Metazoa; phylum Annelida; class Clitellata; order Rhynchobdellida; family Glossiphoniidae; genus Helobdella; species Helobdella robusta. The sequence goes on from NW_008703942.1 coordinate 992,185, forward strand.
TTTGCGATTATTCTTTAAAATAAGATAATCATTCATTCTAAAATGGTTTACAAATGCAAAGTTTTATAATTGTATAATTTTTTATAAAATAAATTTATGAGAAAATATGATGGTAGCATGAAAAAGTGTGATGCTAAAATTTCCATGATACTGCTGTCTGCATTTTAAAAAACGATAAATTGGATTGTAATATTTCACATAAAAATGGAACTGGTTTTGATAAAAAATTTTTTTTACCACTTTACCGTTTTCACACTGTTCTTTAAACTTTTCTTTTTTGCCAGTTGTATGCAGAAGAAAATAAGAGTGAAATGCCACAAGATATATCAGAATTGGCTGAATGCATTGCTAAAGTGGTAGGCTTCACAGAATTTACTGCCGAAGCCGGTATAGTGAATGTTTATCACAAGAATTCCTCTTTGGCTGGACATGTAGATAATTCTGAATATGATTTTTCTTCTCCAATTATATCATTAAGGTGAGTAGCTTGGCATTATGGTGTATGTTCTGGATTTTGTGTCATGAGTAGCTTGGCATTATGGTGTATGTTCTGGATTTTGTGTCATGGTTTAGTTAGCTGATTGTTGAAGTTGTTTCATTTTACAATTTCACAAAAATTATTATATTTAGATAACCTAAGTAGATACTAATTGATTGCTGAAACTTGGATTTTTTTAGTTTTACTCATCTGATTGTCCATTTCTGTTAAACAATTTTATCAGCACCTGTTAAAACACCTGTAAAATGATTTCTGAACATTTTGAACCATATTATAAAAAAATTATATGCTTTTCAAATAGGGCTTATCTGTGAAGCTTTGTTATTAAATCTTAAGCTGAAGATCAGTTTGAATTTCTCATAACTTGCCATCAGAGTTAACCTTCTTTAGACATTGATGACAATGTTCAGTAGTTAGTTTCTTATTAAAAGTGTCCAGTAAATTAGCATGCAAAACATGATTATTTGACAAACAAAATCTTAATCGTTCAGAAATTTTATATTGTTTGTTCATATTTTACACAAACTCCAGGTGGTAGTTTTTTTTAAATTTAGCATTATTTGGTCTCTATCTCAACTAAATTGTATTTTATTGTAAACTTTGTAGAGCACTTTTTCTACAAGCCATTGGAATTTTAGAAAATATAGAACTGCCTAAGTTAAAAATGAAATTAGACAAAAGGCTTGTAACATAAAACAAGCCCAACCAGTTCTGATAGCTAAAGCTGTGATCAAGCAATTTAACATACCTTTTCTTTCAATATGACAAGCAGTAAGCAGATTTTGACAACCTGCTTTTTGAGTTAATACATTTTAAACAATAATACTTCACATATTGGTAATACAATTAATGATATAATCAAAGATTTCTATCCTAGGTAATCCTCAAGCTGTATTCTCAAATTTGTAATCATGCTTTTTTTAATCAATCCAATTCGAAACATTTTTGAGACTGTTTGATGTAAATTTAAACAGGCATTTTATTATATAACATTAGTTACATACTATAGATGGAACTACGTTTTTTATTAATTGGTTTTAAATTTTATTTATTTAAATCAGTTTAGGATGTACATGCATTTTTCTGATTGGAGGACCTGACAAAACATCTGAACCAACAGCATTGTACTTGAGATCTGGAGATGTGGTTGTCATGTCTGGAGAGGCTCGACTGTGTTACCACGCTGTTCCATGCATCATAACAAGTTCATACACATGTCTGAATGACAAATCTACTACTGACTGTCACGAAAAGTGCTTTGATAGCAATGAAAACAACTCTAAAATAAATTCAGAAAGTTATACAATGGACAATGACTTTGACAATGATTGGCATTTATATGAAAATTTTTTGAAGGAATCAAGGATTAATATTAATACTAGGCAAGTACATCAAAACATAATGACTGGTAGAACTTCTTGAGTCAATTTTGTAAAATGTGACACTTTTTTAACGTTTTCAGTTCAATAAAAAATGAATAAAGAAATTTTTAATTTTCTATTTGAATTTATTTTATTTTTTTGCCATTATCAGTCAAAAATCATCCATTTCTCTATATGAAAATGTAACATCAAAAAAGGATTAGAATTATTATTAAAAATTTAATGATCATGACCATGGGATTTTTTGGAAGCTGATATTCCTAATGCATAATCTGCAGCCACAGTGATGACCATGGCAGCTGCTGCCCACTTGAAACCTTTGAAAAAATTGTTAATCATATTCTTTGCTACACCAGGATGATTAGATGGATGGTAGCGCCACACCTCATTTCTGTTAACATGTTTATTTTAAAAATTAGACAAGTTTCAAACAGTTTTCAAATGATTTTGTTAAAAGTCATATCAAATAGGGATAAAGTTTAAGCACTTCATTTTAATTCAATTAAGTTAATAAATAATAATGTCCAACTATATAAGCAAATATAAGTGAAGCCTCAACAGAATTGTGAAAATAAGTTAAAACATTCAAATAAGACCTCTAAAAATATTTTGCAGAAATTGACCAGGGTATAAAAGGAGACTATGAAAACTTGATATAATGAAAAGGAACTTATAAAATGTTGAGGGATATGCAGGGTGTCGCAAAAATTGTTTATTGTGTATAATGCCAAAAAAAAAATAAAAATTACAACTACCAGTGGAAGTAACATAAAAATGAAAACAAAAGTCAAATAATGTGCATCATGTTAAGTAAACCAATCATACAAAAATCATAAAGTAAACTATTTCATGAAAATAAAACTATTGAAGTTTATGGAATATATTAAAAAAATGTTAAATTAATATTATTAGTGAAATGAGGTTAGCAAAAATTATCATTGGAAATTGGGAAAAACCGGAAATATATATTTGTAGGTTAACCAAATAAATAATTCAGTTTTGAAATTCTGAGACTAGTTCATTTTTTTAGTCAATATTTCAGAGAGTATTGAATTTAAATTTTAATTAACAACAGACTAGTACTATTAGTAGATTAGTAGAGTAGCATCAGATATGTCATGGGGAAATAAAAATTAAAAATATTTTTTATTAGTTTGAGTTGGCGAAAGCTTCCATTCTTATCTGCTTATTATCATGATTGTAAAATTGAAATAAAATTTAATAAAACTGACATGATGCTTAACTTAAAACTGATTAACATTAGAAAATGAATTCAACTAAAATTGGTTGAAACCATTTTCTAGTGATTTCTGAATTAAATTTGAAATATACATTATGTTATTAGTCATATTACAGTTGAAAAACCTTCATTCTAACTTTAATTTGATAGTTTATGTTATTATTTTTTAAATTTTTAAGATAAAAATTGAAAGTTGAAAATTTATAAAACCTCAACCACGGATCTTTCAGGCCTTTTTCGGCTAACTTTCTTTGAACTTCTTCTAATTCTTTTATCCCATCAATTTTATACTGCTTCCAGTCAGGAGCTTGAAATTTTTCGCCGTGTCCTTCGTGGTGACCATGACCACCAGCCATTTTGTACGTTTACTTTTTGCAAACTTTTTAAAATTGAATTTTTCTGAGAGCAAAGATAAACAAACCTAAACTCATGCTCATATATGTAGAATTAAATTAATAGTAAATTTGGTTAGAATCCTTGGGTAAGAGAAAAAATTGTACAGTGGATTAAAATTTTTTATTATATACATTTATATAGGAGCACTATTAGCATATATCTCAACTATTCACATCTATTTGTCGGAGATTCGCCTAAGTAAAAGATTTGCAGTAGTTTTTATTTTGGAAATCTTATGACGATCATAACTTTTTTTTGACCATTTGATTAATGAAACAAAAATTTTTGGATTATGGATTACACATCTAACGACCAGAACGGATCTCCGGTTTTGCCCTCTTACTCATAACAACTCACAGCAAAGGGCATTCGTACTAGCTGACTTAATTTTTATTCTACATTAGCCATTCTAGGTTTTTTTATGCTAGGATTAGAGCAAAACTCAACAATACTCTTGCGTGGATTGATGACAAATCAGATAATGAAAAAAGTTGGCTTTTCTGGCTTGTAATAAGTGAAAAAGCAGCATAAGACAAATAAGAGATATCGTACATAATGTGATTTTTTAAATTAATCATTCCAAACGTTTTGTCTAATCGAAATAAACAAATTTGACTCAGCTTTGCCTGGCTCAATCAATAAGTTTCTAATGCGCTTATTTCAACAATGTTCAATGAGCACCTTAAATATAAAAATCAAAGTTTCTTTCTGAATCACACATGGATATGTGATCACTCCATGTATAAATAATATCCTTGGTATATATATATATATATATATATATATATATATATATATATATATATATATATATATATATATATATATATGGTTTACCCGATAGATCTATTAGAATGTTACAGTCTATTCAAAACCGTACAGCAAAAATTGCATATATATATATCCATGGATCACGTCTCAAAAATTGTATGTTTCTAATGTTTTCATTATTGTAATTTTTACCATATCTATGGTTTTCACATTTTTTAAAATGCATGTGAGACCTGGCAAAATTATGAGACTGAACTTAGCCACAATGACCGACCTATATAATTTTATAAGCAATCTTCGATGCCAATTATACACATGTTAAAAAACCAATTATACACACGTTAAAAAGAAATAAACGTAAAAAAGAGAAGGTACAGCAAGCCTGCATGCATATGCGATATATGTTATATTATGTTATATGATATATGCTGTTTAAGTAGCAGCTGACATTTATGCATGTTATTATAGGCTTATATGCTATATTATGTTATATGCTGTTTAAGTGGCAGCTAACAGGTATGCATATAAACATGTATATATAATTATATAGTTATATATCGATGCTTATAAAAATATATAATACTGTAGTTGTGTGTATTTGATAATCCTATTAATTTCTATTATTTATTAGTAAATTAAATATTAGATAATAATTATTATTTTTCTGCTGTATTTGTAGAAAAACATACACAATGAACACACAATGCATTTTTTTAAATCAATAACGATAGTTAACAGTTATAGAAACTCAATTCTATTTGTTAATCATTAGCAATAAATAAATAATTTGAAAAATTTATATCAACTACATATACTTAAAATTAGAGATGCACCGAAGTTCGGCCCCGGCTAAAATCCGGCTTTTTTTCAAATCCGGCCCCGGCCGGATTTGGTGGCCGAATTTAAGCGTCTATCAACATTTAAAAATGTTATAAATAGAAATTTTTTTTATTGAATTCAATTAATTTTATGTCAATAAGTTAAAGGCTAAGCATATATGACACATAATAACAACATCACTAATTGTGAGGTGAGCTGGACAATTTTCTTTATGCAATAACATGGGTTATGCATAAATTATGAGCTGATCTTTGTGTAAAATTGTATATAATGGATCATATAGCTACATATTATATATATATATAGACATAAGCACATAATTTAAGAACATGGTATGTTAAAGGTTAGGCTAGGCATACATGAAACATAATTACAACATCACTAATTGTGAGGTGAGCTGGACAATTTTCTTTGTGCTATAACATGGGTTTTGCAAAAATTATAAGCTGTGCAAGTGTGCACGTGCATGCATGGCACATAATAACAACATCACTAATTGTGAGGTGAGCTGGTCAATTTTCTTTATGCTATTACACGGGTTATGCATAAATTATAAGCTGATCTTCGGGCATAATGCATGCAGAACCAATGGCACCGATCTCATCTAACCTAATGATGAACTACGTTGTGCGATTGGCTACAATAAAAAGGGCACACAAACACGAGCGCACACCGCTTAAAATTCAATACTAAAAAACATACATCGATGCTACTCAACTGAAAAAATAGCATAACCAAAAAAGCCCATTGAATAAAACGCACATAGACATAAACGAACATTGTTGAATTTGAAGTCAATTAAATTTATCATTGAATTAATTGTTAAAGATATCATTGGGTTATTTTGTTAATTCTTGACACATACAATACACACACAAACACAATACATACACAAACATAATACATACACAAACACACCCACGCATACACAGGCTAGAGGAACGTGTAATTTAATTTTTTTTGTTGATCCATTTATTCACAATAAAATAAAGTGAAAGAGTCAGCCTAGCAATAAATGTTTATCTAGGGTTGACGTGTTATAATGATTTTTATAATGAAATAAAAGCGATGATGGCAGACCAATAGTACCGACCACCATGTCTGCGAGTAAAATTTTATTTTGCCCAGCGATATCCTTCTGTTTCAGTCGTTGTGATACTACGCGCAATGAAATGTGTTAGTTTTTCGGGTTTTGAACATTCTGAAAGGCTGTTTTTTTCATTGGCTGATATATTGTTAGAAAGGTAATTTAATTCTACATCAGTGGTAGAAATCTTTTTTTGAAGCCGCAATTATGAATAGTGAAAAAAAATATTTTTGTGATTTGATGCACAATAAAGTGTGTTTGTTTTTCGGGTTTTGAACACCCTGGAAGGCTGTTTTTTTCAGTGGCTGATATATTGTTAGAAAGGTAATTTAATTCTACATCAGTGGTAGAAATCTTTTTTTGAGGCCGCAATTATGAATGTTGAAAAAAAATGTTTTTGTGATTAGATGCACAATGTAAATGTTTTTGTTTTTCGAGTTTTGAACACCTTGGAAGGCTGTTTTTTTTCAGTGGCTGATATGTTGTTAGAAAGGTAATTTAATTCTACATAAGTAGTAGAAATCTTTTTTTGAGGTTGCAATTAATAATATTTTTAATCGCCTTTTATGTTCAACTTACTGTCAATTTTTTTATGTTGTTCAATACATCATACAATCATTGTTCATACATGCGTTACTTAAATATATAGAATACATACTTTTCATACATTTCAATGATCAGTTAAGGATTTATATAGCTATACAATTATTGGTAACATATATGAACATCTGCTGAGCATTAAGCAGATGGTCCTTTTTTTTCACGATCTCTCCGCGCACATAATATATAGGTCGGTCGTTGTGGCTGGTGGCTAAGTTCAGATTCATGGCAAAATTGCATTTTGTTTAATTTGGTTGAACCTCGTTAGACTTGAATAAGGAATAATTAATTATGAACCTTGAAAAATATAATCAAGAATCGGGAAGTAATGTAATAGAATAACATTTTTTATTGCATTTATAATTTCCATTCCATATAATTATACAACTATTACCTAAATTACAGTACCATACACATAAAAATTAAATAAGGACACAACAAAAGAAAATAAATAACATATTTTGACTTAATATTTATTTTGACTTAATATAAATAAAACTATAACAAACATACATCAAATAGTGGTTAGGCAGGTAATTAGAGGCCATGCTTATGTCGGTCACCAAACCGTTGATCATTATATTATATTATATATAATATTTATTAATTAAATATTTAAATCTTAAATGCAAATGGCAAATAAAAGGGTGTGACCAAAAACGAACCTTATGCCGCATTATAATGCATTTTCCAGTTTTCCCATTAATTCATCACATTTATATTTTATTTATATTATAATAACTCAGATTAGTTAACAACCTCTTTATTCTAATTTTGGCTGCGTTAGTTATTATTAAATTATCAATAATATAATAAACAAAGACTTTAAATAATTAAACAGCTATAATATAAGCATTCGTAATTACATTGGTTAGATTCACAAAGGCTTGGCAAAATGTAGTTAAACAACTTGCCAACAATTTTTTTATGTACTTTTTAAATTAGCGAAGAATGTGTTCATTTTAAACATTAGTGGTATGTTTTTCAACTTATGAATTTAAAATACGTTTATTTCATACTTTTTGACTAATTTTGATGTTTGAGAAAAGAGCATATATATAAATTATAATATGTACATACATTTTTCTTAACACAGGTTCTTGCTAGGTTGAGTAGAACCGATGAACTGGAAATTAAAAAAAACTCTGGATTTATTTTTATCCATAAATTTGGAAAAATTATTGAACTTACAGGACCTTCGGGGTCTGGAAAAAGTCAATTTATTTTACATACCATTTCATGTGCTATAACTCCTATAGAATATTTAGGAATAGGAAGGATCAATGGGTGTGAAGTAGATTTTATTGTGGTTACAGCATGTTCAAGTTTCAATATGATGAGATTATTAGCTATCATGGAATCTACAATAGTTCAAAATATCAATCTTGATAATAAAGGTTTTTTTTCTATAAATTGTGATATATCAATTTTTTTTATTTTACTTGCTTAACTTTTGATTTTGTTAGAAGAGGAGTGGGATACAGATACAATAGAGAAATGTATAGAAGATAGTTTAAAGAGGTTGCATATAATTAACTGCACTGATATCACAGAAATGCTTTCCAGTTTGATAACTTTGAAAGTAATGCTTTATGAAAACCCTAAAATAAAATTTATTGCTATTGAAATGAACTACATGTTTCCTTGGCCAAATGAAAGAGAAAGTAGGTTTGATTAAAATGGTCTTTAAAAAGTTACGATGGATGATCTACTATAGCGATTGAACTTATTAATTAATGTTATTTTTAGGTGATGATGATGAAAACAAAATGATTGTGATCAACAGACTAAAAGAACTGTCAACTTTGTTCAACGTATTAATTATGGTAACGAACATTGAAATAACATCTGGTTTACTACAGTCCTCAGAAAAAATAAAAATATTTGGTTCCAGGGTTGAAAAACTATTTGATGAGAAAATAGTGTTTTCTTGTGTGGGACAGAACAAATTTTCATTAAAAAATACTGTTAGTTTAGAGAAGGCGTCTCTGGACTTGAATAATGGATTATTGTTCAGTAAATCTTGATTTGTTGGAAAGTTTATTTTAACACAACATTATTTATAACAAGTAATGACCGGCAACCTGTTTTAAACAGTTGATATGGTACAACTATTATATCTATAATTTTATTGAAACTCCAGAATGACAATTAAAATCATTATTTCGACATCCAAATTTCAAATATTTTTTGAACACAAATAAATCTATGAGCCAAAAAAAAACGCACCACATTCACTGACTATCAAAAATAGCAATTAAAAAGCAGATATGTGATTCATGTTTCATGATTTGTCAAAAAATTATTCATTCACAAATAAAAAATTAAGTATCTATTGTTATAACATTAAAAGGGTGATGAGTAATTCAAATAATAGTAAAAATTACACTTAAATTTATATATATCTATTTGCACTTTCATGCAACATGCATGCAATGAGAAGCATTTTAATACTAATTAATTTTTGACTGCAAAGTTATTCACATTCATTCATTTTAGAATAATATACGGCCATTCGATTCACAATTTATAACTCAACAATAGGAATTATCTTAATTTTTATTCATAACAAACAATTGTTTTTTTTTTAATAAAACATTTAAAGGGTTCAGTGAATAATTGGTTGAAAAGCTTACGTAAACATGATTCTAAACTGTACTCTAAAAATCTAAACAAGTCCTACCAAGAAGACTTCAACAGCTATTTGTGCTTTCTTGAGCAAAAAGCTCACTACAAAACTCATTAAAGTTAAAAAATAAGAGAAATATTAGTGAAGAAAAACATACATCTAAATGTAAAAAATGTCATACTTTGAAATCTAATTCACAAGTTTCAACTGTTGCAGCATAGCTACAATAGCCAGTCTAAGTCCTTCAGCCAATTGCCGGGCTGAATATGGTCGATCAAGAGGAGGTACATGAATAAATGTGGTCCTGCTTTTGTTTATGGTCAAAGAAGAAAAGTATATGAAGTCACAGAGATACCTATAAAAAGTAAAAACGGGTTACGTGAATTTTTTTAAAAACACGTCACCATAAAATATTTCAAAATAATTTACAATTACAAAAAATTAATTTGTGAAAAATTTGAATTTCTGTTATGCTGTCATTATCTATGTTCAGATGGCAAGGATGATTTTGATAAAATCAATCAATCATCGTTTAGCGTCCAGAGACCCAGTTCTCCCAAGGTAGGACGTTGTTTTCTTTGCCATCAATTTTTTGCGCCAAATTAGGCGATCAGTTGTATCCATTTCATTTAAATTTAGAACTTTCATGTCTTGCTCGATTGTCTGCGACCAGGACTTCTTTGGACGGCCTTTGGGACGTATACCAGGTACTTCAACATCTGCAAAAGAAGTTATAGCACTTTCCACTTCGTTTGACATGATCAAACCACCTCAGACAGTGTTGCCGACATTCGTCCTTTATATCATCTAAACCAGCACGACGCAGGATTTCGATAGATTTGATGTGGTCCTTCAGACTAATTAGTTGCATCCATCGGAGCATTTTCATATCGGTTCGGTGAAGTTGTTGTTCCAGTTTGGTTGTCATTAGCCATGTTTCTGCACCATATAACAACACCGGACGTATTACAGATTTATAAAGTCTTGATCGTCACGCCGCATCAATATGCGGCGTGACGATAGAGGCAAGGAGATGCTATTTATTCCAGGCTGCACGTATGCGTGCTCGAACGGTAGCTTCAGCTGTTCCAGTACAATCTAGAACATCCCCTAGATATTAAAACGATGTGACTTTCTCTACCTTAATGGCTTCAAAAACATTGCTATTTTGAATTTGTTGTTGTGGATTGATGCAAGCAGGACAAACAAAATTGGACACTTTAGATAAAGTACCAATTATTTTTGAACAACGTTTGTGACACCACTGGCTACACTGCTGACACTTGATTGAATTGATACCTACACCAGCTTTACAAACTGCCATTATCCAGTAGCTGTGGATTAGATGGGTTCACCAGTGTTCATTGCTTTGGTTTTGCTGATGTTGACTTTGAATCCATGATCGGCGAGTCTGGTGTTCCAATCTTCAAACATCTGTGCTGCATTCTGCTCAGACGTGGCTGTTAAACCGATATCATCAGTATATATTAGATTCCAAATGTCACCAGTGCGTATCGGTTTTGTGATTTCTTCCATCACAGTTATAAATAACAGTGGACTGAGAATCGAGCCTTGGTGAACTCCAACGCCGATGTCAAATGCATCTGTGTTTCCAACCGTTGTGCTGACGAGAGTCTTAGTATTCGTATACATTTCAATCACAAGTTGAACTAGATATTCTGGAATGAGTTGTCGATGTAGACTCCACCTGATTGCTTCACGGGGAACTCGATCAAATGCTTTTTCAAGGTCTACAAAAATGTGTGATAGTTGTTGATGCTTTGCGAGGTACTTCTCTTGCAGTTGCCGAAGGATGTGAATTGCATCAATTGTTGATTTCCCAGCTAGGAAACCAAATTGATAATTTCCGATTGTGATGCACGACGTTAATCTTCTCTCAATAATTTTCTCGACAATTTTCAAGGAGTGTCCTAACAGACGTATACCCCGATATGATGAACAGTTCAATGGATCACCTTTGCCTTTGTATAGCGGGACTGTCATGCTATGGTTCCATTCAGTCGGCTTTGAGCAATTTCTCCAGATTTCACGGCAAAGTTGTAGTAACGGTTGGATACCTGCAGTACCAGATGTTTGATAATGTCATTTGTGAGTCCAGAGGGCCCTGCTGCCTTTCCATCCTTCATAGCTTTCAGAGCTTCTGTAAGCTCCTCTACAGTGATGTCTGGAATCGGACCTTCGATGGGTGGAGCTTCAAAGTTGACATTGATGGGATTTGTTTCATTTAACAAACGGTTGAAATATTCTTTCCACTGTAGCTTGAACCATCTCATTTTTTGTCGTTTTTGATACATGATGCACCAACTATGTCTTTTTTCGTACACTTTGCTTGTTTTGCTATACGATACAGAGATTTCATTTGTTCACCTTTGCTTTTAGTGAGCCACTCTCTGCACTGATTTGTCCGAGCCAGTGCGACTTGACGTCTTGCATAGTTGTTCTTCTCACGGAAAATTTAGTGGTCATCAACAGACTTTGATGCAGCTTTCTTTTCAGCTATTGCATTTTGTACACCGTCATTCCACCACCACGTGTCCCATTCATGCTGGCGTTTTGTACCAGTTTTCCTACAAACTGTAGTTGCAGCGTTTATCAAAACGGTTTCGTATGTACTCCAATCTGTATTGGATTGCGATTGGTGGTGTAACTGGGTGGCGACAATCTGTTGAAATTTTTCTCGATGAATATTGCTTTTCAGCTTCCACGTTTTGATTTTTCTGATAAACCTTTTAATATCCAGTACTTGTTGGGCTAGCGGTTCTTTGACAAAAATTCCAACACCATTTTTGGCCGTCTTTTGACCATTCCAGAATAGTTTATATTTTTCTTTGTCTGTATTGATATGACAGACACCATTCGATTTCCATCAGGTCTCCTGAAGGCAGCAGATGTCAATCCTACGCTCGAGCATTTCTGCGATTTCCATGCTGCGGCCAGTTAGTGTGATCCAACATTGAGCTTTCCAAGTCTAAGTATGATAGAGGGGCCATTCTGAATTTTTCTGCAACATCCCTCCGCTATTGCATTCTTCCCAGGGATTCTTAGCACCCCTTGACCACTTAAGGCCTGCTGGGGACTAGGGGCCGTTGTTTTTTGTGATGGCATGGAATAAATTTCGGGGAAACTTTTTACATCCGGACACTCATCATGACGACAACCACCAGTTATAAGCGGTGGGCCTATCCTTTTGCTCAAAAGCACGCAAGGCAGCGTGGATGCAGTTTTATGTCATGCCCAGGACTAGATTTTTATAAAAATTATGTTATAACGCATACAGTAAACGTTTGATATAAAGTAATCAATTACATGTACCTAGCTTCGAAATTGCGTTTTTGTAAAATATTTGTTATCACAATTTTGAAACATATCACAAACTTTTATCACAATTAAAACAGCCAGAAATTGACGACAATTCACTTTCAAAGTTTATTGGATGTAGTCAAAAATGTTAAAGATCAAAGTTAGGTTAAAAAATCCCACGAAATGCTACTAAATATAGAATAAGCTTTGACTGACTATAAAGGAAAAAACCTAGCTTTTTGTGAAAACATTTGTTATCACAAATCCGGCTAATCAATGCAGTATATTATATTTTGCACACATCTACATCACATGATAATTTCAACATGTTGAAAATACTTTTTAATAAATTTTGTTATTGTCTGGACTCCTAATTATATATTTAGCTTGGTGTTAACTAAATGTTATTCTGATGAGAAACTATGCAAAATTATAGAACAAAACTGTATAGAAATTATAATATATATTAAACATTTTTTAAAATTAAGAATAAGTTAACCTGCCAGGATCAGTGGACACAACAGCGGTAACCTTTTTGTCAGATTGGTTTATGTAGTCGCAAACGGCCTGCATATCAATACAAGTCTCAATGCATTCTTCAGCTCCTTCAACACAACACTCTCCATCTGGTGTGCATCCACAAATATCTAGCTTGTCATATCCATGATTATGTGCTTGTTTCTCCAAGGTAATTTCCTGTGCTATTCCAGATACGCCAACATGAACGACAAGCTGCCATAGTTTATTCATTTAAACAAAATAAAATAACTGTGACATAAATTTGGGATATGTATGCAAACCTGAGGTTTGTGAGTGTTCCACATGTTTACAGTATATTGACGAACGGCATCATATATAACTGGTATTTCTTCAGTGATCAATTTAACATTGCCAGCTTCTTTGCCCAAACCCATTTTAGATAATTCTTTCACAGCCTCCCAACTTGCATTAACAACATGCATTGCAAAAGGTCCAAACCCTTTAAAAATTAACAAAAAAAGCTTGGTGAAAATATAAGTAAACTAAACTAAAACATTTCCAGAACATATAAAGCTAGTATGCAAAAATTTTAGATTGCTAACCAGTTACTACGACTGTCGGTTCATTAGGACATGTACAATCCCCCATCGTGCAATATTCAAAAGAGGACTTCAATGAAAAAACAAATGAACCTTCCAAAGTATGTTGAAATTACTACACAAAATGAAAATACTTGACCAATTAGTAAATTTAATTATCTTGACATTTTAAGAGTAAAATAGAATGGACAATGCTACATAGAATAGACAACAGAGACTGAACACCGGTTAGTTTTTAAACTTGCGGCTATTTCTTGTGTAATCTATATTATATCTAATTTTCTAAATCTAAATTCTAACTGAACTGAAAAACTACAATTACAAACCAATCAAAATTTGTCCATTAGTTATTAATTTATTCTGAAAATAAAATTGACCAGCCTAATAAATAGAACAGAGCAGATAGTAGGTGTAGAGGGGAGAAATACAACTTACTACACTAACAGTACTATACTAATACTAACTACTAACATAACTCTAACAACACTTAGTAAGAATAAGTTGCTTATCTGTTCAACTTAATCTTATCTGATAAGATATAAAATAAAACATATATTATACATGAGAGTTTATTTTATTATTTCTTTCAAAAGTTTCAAAACCTACCTTTTTTAACTAATGAGAATTTTTCTTTAGGTGAACTCTTTTTTAAGAAATATTCAAAATAATTTAAATAAATCTCTATCAAATGAATACAGCAAATTTGATAACGTTTATTTTATGCTAGAAGATCGACTTGGTTTAGTTGGGTACGATTAGGTGTTAAGATTTCATAGATTCCAGCTTCAGTTTGTCGTCGGGCCTTGCGCATTAAATATGGAAACTGTAAACAATAGTCAGCTGTTCATGTCGGAGCTGACCCCGTATCATTTCGTCACGTTTGTTGTATAGTTAGTAATTTTATAATCAAAATATCACATTAAAAACCTAAATTTAATAAACTGCATTTAATATTTTAAGTTTATATACTTAACTGTATACTTTTACGGACACAACAACTTGCACATAATTCACGTTCATGTAGTAATTACTCATGTAATGGATAAAATCATATATATAAAAAACTAGTTTTTTATTTTAAAAATATAATATGTTATTCTGAGTATATGATATTAACTATATATATATATATAGAATGAAAATAAACTAACAATTAATCAATAATAATAATCAAGATAGTTTGTGGTTTAGGGTATGTTTCAATATCGCTCGTTTACCGTTTCTTTGCTAGCTTAACAGGCTGTTTTGTCAATATTTGTCGCTCCGCTTAGTTATGTGATCGTCGAGAAAAACGCATTTAAAAACGTTACATTAAATTTTTATAAATTATTCCCGTTCACAATTTTAGAATTAGTATAAGATTAAAAAATGAAGACTAAAAAAGTTAGTTTTTTTTTTGTTTTTTCTCCACCATTGACTACCCATGTGCTTTTTTATTTTTACACAGCCAATGAAAATGGAAATGAATGAATTAATTTTGAAAATATAAAAATAATTAGTTTAATCTTTAATGTCAATTTTTTTATAATTCAATGATAATTATTGCTGTCAGTATTGGCACTATTAAAAATAAAGTCAATAGATATCACACAACACTTTTGTCTTTTTTTTTATTCTAGTGTAATCATAATGTAATAGTTAGTTTGAGTTAGAACAAAATATTAATTATAATATTATACAATAATTGTAATTTGTAATGAGTTAGAAAATTGAGAAATTAAATGTTTTATAAAAGATAATATTGTCAGCTGAAACCTGCACTGTACCAGACAATCAGTGCATTTCAATTTCAAGCTTTTAATTAATAATTTGATTGTTTTTGTATATTATTAAAATTATTTATAGAAATGGTTTGTCCCTTACTGCTTGATAATCTTTATCCAAGTTAAATAAACATGATATATTATTTTTTCATAAACATTATGATTATATACTGGCAATTGTAACATAAAATGACAATACTTTTTAATGTTTCAAACGTTAATATTTGGAAGTTCAGTTAATTTTTGTTTCTTTTTTTTCAACATCAACATGGAACATTTTCCTGCTCATCATCTTTCAGCAGTCATTAATAAAATTGTTTGTAAAATGATTGAAACAGCATCTGTTTCTAACAGGCCTTTGGTAGCTATGCTTTATCTGGGCGCCTCTGATACTACACATAGAGCACTAAACAAATAACATTATCATTATAAATGAACTTATTATTATTTTTTCAATGCAGGTTAATTTAAAATCTGATGTTGAGTCTAACAAAAAAAAAGCAGAGAAAAAGTTTGATTCCCCAGTCTCAAAATCCGATGGTAATGTTTGTTTGTATTTAATCAATAGTTTTTTTTAGCATAAAGTGATAGTTACATTTATTTACAATTTTCAGCTTAATCATTTGTTGACCATTTT
The DNA here is from genome assembly GCF_000326865.2 of Helobdella robusta. Lineage (NCBI taxonomy): Eukaryota > Metazoa > Annelida > Clitellata > Rhynchobdellida > Glossiphoniidae > Helobdella > Helobdella robusta. Next base: position 1,008,429 of record NW_008703942.1, read on the forward strand.
TAAATTTTCAATAAATTATTTATTACAACAAAAAGCAATTTTGATGTTGTTTCTTTTAGTTAATTGCACTATGATTAAATGTATCCATTATTGCGTCATCTACTTTCAATGAATAGTTTTGTGAAAAATATTTGTTGTAAACAGAGAAAGATAGAAAACGATTGTTTGTAAAAAATTTGCCATTCAGCTTGACGAAAGAAGAACTACAAAAAGTTTTTCCATCAACCACATCCATAAAGTTGCCCCGATGTAAAGATGATAATAAATTAAAAGGGTGATTTTCTGACAGTAATGATTTCATGATGTTTGTTTACTAATCGTAACATTTTTTCATAGATATGGCTATCTGGAATTTCCTGATATACAAACGGCAGATGAAAATTTAAAAAAATTGCAAAACGTGGTTGTTGGAGGTAGAGCACTAAAGCTGTCCAAAATAATTCATAGTGAGAAGAATGTTACTGTACGTCCTGCTGGTAAGTTTATTTAAAAATATTCACATAGAGAAATATTCTTATAGGTCAGGGGAACATAGATCGATGATAGACTATATATTGGTAAGAGCCAAACATAGGTAGTATGTAAAGAATGTGAAGGCGATACCTGGTATGTTGCAGCATAGTATGGTTGTGATGGATGTGACATCAAAAGAAATGGGGAGGAGGAAGAAGGATAAGTTTGTGGCAAAGAGAAAGACATGGAAGTTGCAGGATGCAGAGGTGAGGAAGGCATTTGAAGTGAAGGTGGCTGAAAATTGGGAGAGTGGTAAGGATGGAGATGTTTGGGAGAGATACAGGGACTGTGTGTTGGCTACGGCAGATAAAGTATGTGGATGGACGAAAGGAAAGTGTAGGCATGGTGAGACGTGGTGGTGGGATGAAGATATAAGAAGGGTTTTGGAAGTCAAGAAGGAGAGGTTTAGGGTATGGAGAAGGGACATGACGGAGGAAGCGGAGTCTGAGTATAGGAAGGCTAAGAAGGTTGCAAAATAGGCAGTGGCAACTGCAATGACGAAAGCATCAGATAGGTTAATGAAGGAAATGGAATTTGATGTGAGTTCGAGGAAAATGTTCAAAGTAGCAAAGCAGTCAATGAGGGATAGGAAAGATGTTATAGGGAATGGATGTGTTTGGGATGGATCTGGCAAGTTGTGCATAGATGAGGAGGAAAAAGCTCAGGTGTGGAAAGCTCATATGGAAAGGTTGATGAATGAAGAGAATGAGTGGGATGGAGATGTGGAATCCGCGGTCACACACGGACCTATAGAGAAGGTGACGATGGAGGAAGTAGAGAAAGCAGTTAGAGAAATGAAACTAGGTAAGGCGACAGGGGTTTCGGAAGTGGCGGCAGAACATATTAAAGCGAGTGGGGTGATAGGAATTGAAGTTATGATGAGAATTGCTAACAGTATGTTTGATGATGAAGGTATACCTGAGGATTGGTGACACAGTGTGTTGGTGCCGTTGTATAAGGGCGAAGGAGATGTGAGAGATTGTGGGTCATACAGGGGTGTGAAATTACTAGAGCACGGAATGAAGGTAGTGGAGAGGGTGCTTGGGAGGAGGTTGAGAAGTATGGTGACAGTTAATGAAATGCAGTGTGGGTTTATGCCCGGTAGGGGAACGGTGGATGCGTTGTTCATGGTGAGAATGTTGCAGGAGAATTATAGAAAGAAGAAACGAAGATTGTACATGTGTTTTGTGGATCTAGAAAAGGCTTTTGATCGAGTACCAAGGAAGGTAATTGAATGGGCGTTGAGGAAGAAAGGAGTGAATGAGAGACTTGTTAAAGCTGTGATGCAGCTGTATGAAGGGGCAAAGACAAAGGTGAGGGTTGGAAGGGGGATGTCGGACGCTTTTAGTGTTAAGGTAGGAGTGCATCAAGGATCAGTGTTATCACCGTTTCTGTTTGCAATTGTGATGGATGTTGTGTGTGGAAACATAATGGAGGGGTTGTTATTTGAGATTTTGCATGCAGATGATTTAGTCTTGATGGCTGATAGCATGGAAGAATTGCAGTTAAAATTTGACAGATGGAAAAGTGTTATTGAAAAGAAAGGGTTAAAAGTTAATATTGGTAAGACGAAGGTAATGGTGAGTGGGGAAGGTGGGGAGCGAGTGATAAGTAAAATAGACCCCTGTGGGGTATGTGATAGGAGAGTGAAGGCTAACTCGGTATTGTGTATAGGATGTCAGAAATGGGTGCATAAGAGATGTAGTGGTGTGAGGGGGGCACTGAAAAAGGTGGAAGGCACGTTCAAATGTAAGAAATGTGTTCATGGTGTGATTAATAGGACGGACGCAAGGACGGAGTTGAGTGGTGGTATTGAAAGAGTGGAAAGCTTTGTCTACTTAGGGGATAAGCTGAATGCGGATGGAGGATGTTTGAGCGCAGTTACGGCTAGAGTTCGTGTGGGATGGATGAAATTTAGGGAACTGGGTAGGGTATTGTGTGGAAAGAAATGGTCAGTGAAGATGAAAGGGAGGGTATATAAAGCATGTGTGAGAGCAGCGATGGTATATGGTGGTGAAACTTGGGTGTTGAGGAGAGAGGAGGAAAGTGTACTGCAGAGGGCTGAAAGAGCTATGGTGAGGATGATGTGTGGGGTTAAAGTGAAGGATAGGAGGAGTAGTACAGAGCTGATGTCAATGATGGGACTGAATGAGGACATTGTGACATTGATAAGGAGATCGAGATTGCGGTGGTATGGACATGTGTTGAGAAGGGATGAAAGGGTCGGGATTAGGCGAGCGTTGGAGTTCGAGGTTGAAGGAGTGGTAGGGAGGGGTCGTCCGCTTTTGGGATGGAGAGAGCAGGTGGAGAAGGACAGGGTGAAAGCGGGGTTGCGTGATACTGAGGCGAGTGACAGATGTGGATGGCGTCGAGGGGTATTTCGGTTTCATCATAGGTAGCCAAACGGCAACCCCCGATCTCGGGGAAAATGCCGTCTAAACGTGTGTTGTTGTTGTTGTATTCACATAGAGAAAAAGTTCATTTTGAATGTTTCTAATGCTCCTAATTTCTAAAACAACAACTAACATATTTCATCATACTATCAAGTGTCCACGTGCCTTTTGGTGAAGCAGTTGCCGTTTTCCGTCACGAAGGATAGACTTAAAAAAACTTTCATGAAATCCGTCAGTGCTCGAATAGTTTTAAATCCTGAAACAAAAATATCTCGAGGGTATTTTTTTAAAACAGTTTAAATCTCAGCTGATTTTTTAGACTAGTCTGTATGTAGTGAATAAAAATTTATATGTTTATATTGAAACACAAGGTTTGGTTTTGTTGAATTTGAAAACGAGAAAGATGCAACAGATGCCATGAATGCAATGCAAGGCAGAGATCTGGACGGAAGGAAGATGGTCATTTCTGCTGCTTTGAAAAAGTCCACTCCTAGTAGGAAAGAAAGAATGGCCAACAAAAAGAAGGGAAAAGAAGAAAAACTGAAGAAAATGTTAAAAAGTGAAGAATTTCAAGATGATATGGGGAACTAATGTATTTTTTTAATTCAAACAGTTTTAATTATATATTAGTGCGTGTATGGGTGTGTGCGCGCTTAAAAGTGTGACGTGTTAATGCGTATTTAGAAATTTTTAATTTACTGCATTTTTTAACCAATAAATGTGTCTGTAATCCTTTTTCATGTAGACTTCTGTGTTTTTAAATAATTTGTTGATGCAATACCTTATCAATTTATTTAAGAACAAATTATGAAACGTATTTTGTATTGCCAATGACACTGAGATATTGTTTGAAGAAACAAATCCGAAAGCTCTGAGATTCATTGATTTCAAGTCCAAGCTGAGATTCGTTACCTCTGCATTCTGACAAACAATTACAATAACTTCGATGATACATGCATCTATGCGAGTATCAATGAATAACACTGCATTTAAACACTAGTTTCTTATTCGACTAATTTGTATTATGTATTGCCATTTTATTTTCATGTTAAAACTAGATCACTTACGATGCGTAAAATACAATTACTTGGCTTGCGCTGGATGTACGTACGTACATTATTCCTACATTTATTTATTTTTTTTAAATTTAAGGTGTCATTCAATTCAAATCTTAGGGAACAACTTTAAATTTTTTTTATAGCTTACCTTAGGTTGGGCCGGTCTGTCTGTTGCTTGGCGCATTAACTTTTAAACGTTTGTGTTTGTGGTGAGGATAATTGTGTTTCTAGCTTTTTTAACAAAAATTATTTCCCTGCTGTTTTGTCAAAGAATGCGTATGTTTTATTAATTTTAAGTTGTTTGGTTCCTAGAAAGAGAACCAACTCTTTCTGAAATAATGTTTTGCTATTATTGAATTTTTCATCAAACAATAAAATATTCAACTTTTTTTATTTACAGGTTTTACGAGAAATATTACAACTTATTTTAGAAATTTTAAATCTCCAAAATTTTTTAAAACATATGCAAAATATTTTACAACCTGTGATAAAAATGAAAATGATGAAAATAAAGTGTGATCCAGTTCTTAACCTTGAAAATTAATACACCTCTAAATTCCAACTGTATAACTTTTGCGAACCATTTACCACCATGGAAAATGGAAAAAATGTTAGGAAGAAGCAGCTTGACGATTCAATTCGCAAGCTCATTTGTCAAATGTACGACCAGAGACATGCGTAGATATTGCAAAGTTACTTGGTTTAGAGTATTCGAGAGTCATTACTGTATTCCGGGCATATGCCTCAAAAGGCCGAATGGACTCGCTTAAAACGCAGCGTCCAAAAGTTACGAAGTTAACTTATGATATTAATGAAGCTATTCTTTCGCACGTCACAGAAGATTGTTCAGTAACGCTGAAGGCCATACAGCAGAAGCTTGCTGAAAACAGAGGCGTGTCGGCTCGTTGTTCATCAATATCGAGAGTACGCGTTGCAGCTGCACGCTATAACCAAAAAAATTTATTGACAAGATATGAATATGCTTTGCAGTTTGCGAGGGTTGCTGAGCGTCCAATATTTTTTCTAGACGAAATTGGCCTCCAGTTTACAATGCGACGAAAACTTGGCAGAACACCAGTAGGTGCAACACCTTGTGAAACTGTTCCTTGTGTGCTGTCAAAAAATTTCCATTTCCGCTGCGATATCATGGGACGGGTTATACTATTTTTCTGTGTTCAGAAATGCCTTTAACATCGAAAAGTATTTTATGTTTCTAAATCAATTTTTAGAACAATTTGAATCGGAATCTATAGAAAATGCGGTGTTGATTATGGACAATTGTTTTTTTCACAAAATTCATGCTGAAATTGAACAAGCCGAGCACATGCTATTTTTATTTATACCATATAGCCCGCACCTAAATCCAATCGAGGAAGTCTTTTCTAAATGGAAGAATGCAGTCAAAGCACGAAACCGTGCAAACTAGTCAAAGCTTATGACCAGTGTTATGGATTGTAGCCAGGAAATCACACCTGATGACTATAGAAACTATTACAGTCAAATGAAAGATTTCTTGGATAAGACATAACGTAGAAAACTGTTTGAATGAGGAAAAATTCATTTATTTCCAACATTTAACCTAAATGAATTGTTGAATTATAAATGTAAAACATTTTATATATGTTGTAAAATATTTTGGAGATGTTGCAAAACAAAGTGTTCATAAATTGGTATAATATCAGAATTGTTAACATGCAACTGTTATATAAATTACCTATATTGCCAAAACACAAATGTTTATTAAGGTATAAAATCGAATAATTTATTTTACGACTTATGGTGCTATATTCTAAACGTACCACTCCTGGTCTTTTCGATGACTTTTTGATGTTGCTGTGTTACTTTTTCCTGACACCTTCCCACTCAAAGATTTATTTGACCCTAGACCAGTTTTTGAATAAGTGCAAATTTCGTAACCTCCGTAGTTTCGAGTTTCTTCAATTTTATACGTTCCTTCGTTGCGTGTGCGGCAGCGCCGTGTAGCGACGATGGCAGCAGCGATAATTGCCGAAATAATGAGCAAAACTGCTATTAATGTAATGATGATGATTGGAATGGATATTCTCTCCCATAACGAGTTTCGCTTGCTCGTGTTAGCCACCTCAGATGTATTGGAACTTAAGGCATTCGACCTTCGAGACGGCGATGAAGTTGCGTGACCATGTTCGAGGTCAATGACGAGATCGAAAGGGAGGGGGTGATTAGAGGGAATTGTGCTGAAACTCTGGCTGTCGTCGTTTGAAGGCACTAACGATTTGCTTAATTTGCTGTTTTCGTCTTTTTCAAATAAGGTTTTGGAAAAGTTGAATTGTGTGGAATCTCGTGGTGGAATTTCTTTGCTGCAATCTACATGCTCGTCATCAGCATCACTTCCATCATCACCTTTCTTATCGAAATAAAGAGTACTGTTGATATCTAATTCGTGCTTAGAATCGCAGAGTACCATCTTCCTGTTGAATAAATTTTTGATGAAAAATGTTGTTAAAAATCTAAAAAATACAAACAATAATTTTTTAAATTAAAAAGATGAACAGATAGAAGTGAAATTAACCCACGCAGACCTAGGTATACAATTATAAAGGACTTGACGAAATAAAACGAGAATCTACGTGTCTAATCTTTTAAATAAAATTAAACGTCAGTCGACAACAACCTCTTGTCATTCGTTGTCAATCACGAATCTTACACACCTCTACTCTCAATACAGATAAAAAGTCCTTAAGGTTTTTTTTTACGCACACACCCGTCATCTTTATGTTTGCGCATTCAGTAATGGACATAATAGACACACAAACACACAAACACACACACATTTACATACATATAATTTTACACAAACATACATAGAATATTACACACGCACGTACGCACGCACACACACACACACACACAGAGTCACATAAACATTCACACACATATAATTATACACAGACACATGCACGCACGCACTCTCGCACATGGATAAAGGAATAAAGCATGTAAGGCTTTACGATAATGAGAACGTAGTTCAAGCAGCATTTAAGATCTACCAAGGATATGAATTAATCACCTCTCTTAATTAAAATTTTTTTTATTTATTTACTTTATAAAAATTTGTAAATTTTATAAAGTGGTGACTATTTAGCAACAAATGAATCTTCCTGAATATATAAAAATATTAAACAAAAAGCAAATTTTATTTTATTGATCTGAAATTATCGAAAAATTTATTATGTAAATTATGTAATAAAAACAAATTATGTAACATTTGAAGTCTAACAAGACTACTAACTCTTTATTATCTGATTTGTTTTCCAGGCACCTTTCTTTCCACCGACAGCGAATTCGTCTGTTGGGCTGATATGAAAATTAAATATTTGTGGTTTTTGTTACGAGATATTTACAAATGTTCATGATTGACACTGTTAACAGTTGTGGCAGAAGCGAAATTTGTATATGACGTAAACTTTGGCTCGATTTTAAGTAAATCAGGCGTGCGTTGTTAAGCTGCCTAATCTTAGAGATGCTGTATTGTCAAACATTATCTTCGTTTTTGACTAAAATTTAATAAACTATGCTAACATGCTGGACGATCGTGTGAGGCTATAAACAAAACCACACAATATAATTTAACGCTTAATTAAAATGTAGTTTGATAATATGGGATGGCTTATGTGCGTGTGTGTATGCATGTGTGCATGTATGTGCATGTCTACTCATGTGCGTGTGTTTGCATGCCTGTGTATGGGCGTTTGTAAAGAACTACAGAAGCAATTATTTAAATTTTAAGTATAAACATGTTTATATTATTTTCAGAAAAGTTTTGCGAAATATTAAAAAATAATTGTATTTTTTCTTTTGGACTTTTTTTAAATATATTTCCTAAACTGTTTTGTCGGTTTTAATCTTCTGGGCCATTGTTGATTTTAATTTTGTTTTTAGAAATGATCCTTTCAAAGCAGCACCTAGCGCGTGGTAAGACGAATAAAACACTGAAAATGCCATTAGACCCATCAGTTTCGATTATCAATTCTGGAAATAATCTGATAAAATTTAGATAAAAAGCTGGTTTCAGATTTATAATTTCAACCTACTTTTTGCCATCTTTTTTTGTCTTCTTACTAGGAAATTTCCGTTATTTTTTTAATTAACTTCTCCTAAGTTCAAACGAATAAAAATATCTAGAAATTTTTATATAGATTGTCCTGTTTCTGAAAAATATTTTTCAGGCTGAATGAAGGAGCAGCTAACGATGAAATAAAAAACATAGGAATGTCTGCATCATAAAAAGATCACGTGATGTGCACTGTGTACCGCAGGAAGAAGAACTTTATGGCACGCCGATGGTCTATTGAAAGATTTTATGGTCATTGTACATTTACACACAAGACAGGCATGTTAAGGTCGAAAGCAACATTTGCGTCAGCACATGAAACGTCGTCAACAATTACTGAGAAATAAATTGCGTTTATTACGGTAGGAACATTACCAGCGGTAACAAATGCAATGCACACAACATCCATGAAAACTACACACACGGCAGCGTACTTTTCAGGCTGTTGTTCAAACTGAATAGTTCTGTTTTATTTCACTATGAAAAAATTTATTTTTGGCGGTCAGTTATTTTTTAGCGTTAAAATAAATTGCACACTATCTTTATTTGAAATTTTTAATTGAAGCAATCGTTAGTTTATTTCAAAGGGAAACTGTTTTCTATTCCGTTTCTACCATCAAAATTGTTATGGCGGTTTCGGATGAACGATCGTCATCAACGATTACAAATAACGTGTTCGACGACCTCAAACACAAACTACAAAACAACATTTCATTTCTATAGCGATAACAAATACAACAGTTATTATTATTCAATGAATTTTTCCAATTATGATGAACAATGAACTTGAAGAAAGGTATCTTCACACACGTGCAATGAACTTTAGAATCATTTCACATAGAGAACATCATACACTTGTGTTAATTCTTTCATAATATGATGAAGCATGAAGCCAAATATGCTGAACATTTAATCGTTTAGTAGTGTGTGAAATTTTTCAGCTTTAGCCATTGTAATGGCAGTTTAAAAAAATTAAACCTTTCACAAGAACGCATTGATTAACGCGCATTAACATGAGTTGAAACTTTTAAAATGTGCTGGACCAGGGAGATTTTCAAGAAAGTATCATGTAGCTACACACGAACCTAAACAACATTTGTAACTCTCATAAACAAATCCAGCAGGATCTCCCATTGTATATTTTTGAATGACGTCTGCAATTTCTGGGAAAATCGTAATTTTTTCTCACGATTCACCGAGATTCGTTCTCGACATTGTTGGTAAGGTGAGGTAGCAACCAGCTTCAATGGTAGAACCGAGAGGTAATCCGGCGAAATTTAATCATCATAAAAATTATTCCTAAGGATATTCATATACAATTTTGTACGTATATTGATAAATAAGTACATATATAAATTTATATACACACGTATATACAGCCCATACATACATTTGCACAGACATGCATACATACACACACATACATACACACACACCACACACACACACCCATACACACACACACACATACATACACACATACATACACACATACATACGCACCTACATACAACAGGATGAACAAAAAAGACTGCATAACCGCATTAGGACACAAGCGTGATGCATTGTCTCGTGTAGGAAGAGAGGCTTGCGTGGTGCGGCCGTTTAACAATTTTTTAAACAAAAATTTGTTCCTTTATCTGTTTTATTTTATTTTTATGTGTTTTATTTATAAAAATTTATTCAAAAAAATAATTAACTAGTAAAAATTAACGGTTAAATAAATAATTAATTCTTTATTTATTGCTTGGCAATAGGTTTGTTGCATAGAAGAGATGAATAAGTAATGAACGCTGACCCTAATGCAAAATAGGAACGTCATAGAACGAATCATAAACATCACAACTTTACACACACACACACACACACATCCATCTGACATCATGAGCTCGCATTGATAGCTGCTCGCCGTAGAATCGGCACTTGTTGCTAGTTATTTTTGGTTTGATTGTAGTCTATGTTAGTTTGTTGTGGATAAGTAACTGTTATTTAAGTCAAAGAAGCTGATGAAGTGTGAAATTTTGAATGGTGAACTGTTGTTGATTTAAAGTTGTTTTATTATTTTGTAAAGTAGCGTCGAGGCTGTTTGTTGTTGTTGCTGGTAGTGAAACATCGTTGAAGTTATTGCATACGTTGGCTCATTATTTGCTTTTTGTATGACCAATGTCCGTTTCTGTGTATTTTTTCTGCCATTTTATTACTGCATTGTTGTCATGTCATGTGTCCTGGTGTGGTGAGTTGTTTCATGGCAAAATATAAACAAATATTGAGAAAAAAACAATTCGTTTGGTGTTAAATTTTGTTAAATGCTAACAAAATACACGGTGAATCGATAGCAGAAAACAAATTTTTTTTAAATCTTAAAATTTTGTTTGATATAATGAAAATGGACAAATTTCAACTGTTGTTTTTTGCAATGAAGTGATTTCATTTGAAATGAAGTGATGGTGAGCATATACAACTGAAATTTAATAGCGTTTACAACATTTAACAGTGTCAGAAATTTTTATAGGTTAACCTTCTGGTATGTTTTTAATATATGGTATAGTTTTACACGATCGATTGATTACATGATGCTTTTATAAAATTTGTGGCCACTTCTTCCCTCTTCTACCATTTACTATTCAAAGATGTTTTGTAACAGTCGACGATGTGTTATGTTTCCTAATATTCATTTAAAAGTTTCTAGATGTTTTTTAATAGTAATAAAATTTTTTTTGTGAGAGCATCTGCGTCGGAAAACGATCATTCACTCGCTTTTTAAAATTTCCACGTCCCCTTATGCGATGTAAAGGTTTGGCCATTTGACCGGGAAGGATATACAAACGGACCGAACAAATTTTTGGGTCAAGAGACACAATGATTATTTTTTTTAATTTAAAAGTTTTGCTAAATTGCAAAAATTCAATTTTCAATTCATAAAAAGGTGAAACTCAACAATGTGTCCAGAATTACCTCCGGCAGGTTTTTCGCTTGTTTGATTTTCAATTGAAAAGTTTGAGTTTTTTCACTTTAAAATTAGATTTCGACAGATGAAAAATAAAGTAATAAATAAAATAAAATATTACATTAAATTAATATTTTTTTATAAATTTGAATTTACAAAATAGTTTAAAATATTTTTAGTTCGTTAATAAAATTTAAAATTTATTTTCATAGTGCAGTTTTCTTCCGTCACGTTCAGCACAGTTTCTCGATAAATTTTGAGTTCCGCTCTTAACTTCGCACGCGGTGGAGAAGTAGTAAGAAAAGAAGGGAGAGGGTACTCTAAAAGAAAGGACCCGGAAAAGAAAAAGAAAGCTCAGCCTGAGTAGCCGGAGAGTGTTTGACGGGAATAAAAAAGCGACAATCAGAAAACGATTGTAGCAGACAAGAGTTATTAGGTTTAGTTGAAATGTTAGAAAAATGAAACATAAGGGGAAAGAAATTAAATTAGAATTAGTACATTAATGTGCAAATTTTAAAATTATTTTAAACTTTTTAGGTAGTCACTGCAGGAGAAATCGTTAGAAAATAGAAGGAGATAGATTAAATAATAACAAAACACTCATTAATCTATGTCATTCATTTCACGATCAGTGCCGCGGAATGAATCGGATCTGGTGAACAAAATACTTTGAAACGTTATTATTATGAAATAATTTTTAGGTGGATGTATTTTCCTTTAAATCGAATGAAAGTTAAGTGGATAAATTAAATTATGTTGCTTACAAACACCAACCACACCAATCTACATCACTGTCGATCCAATCAGTCAATGAGTTTCATGTTTCGTGTACATCCGAGTATGTTGTTCATCGTTTGTTGCGTTCAAACTTTCAAAACAGAAAATATAAACAGACACTTCTGCATGGAAAAAACCATCCATCCCGAACTACTTACGTACTCAAGTTTGAGGAAGCATGAGTTTTTTGTGGGTATCACATTTTTGAATACACTAATTTTATTGCATATCAAATTATTTCAGTGCACAATGTCTTCCGAGTCTATCAGTTATTTTAACGCACATGCGTTCCGGGCGTATCAATTTTTTCTTCAACCTAATAATTTTTACATACAATTTTTTTAATATTTTTTGGCATGTAAACATTGTTTTTTTTTACATCATAAACAACTGGGCATGTTGTAGCTACTATTCGATAGTTACTATTATATTTAATGCATACGTGTGTTCTCCAGGTTTTGATGATATTACTAGACTAGATATTGCTATTATGTTTTGGTGATGATGATGTATTGTTGCCGTTGTTGGTGCTCTGCTGTTGTCAAGAATACAAGAAAATTTATATATGAGATGATTACGTTTCAAAAGAGGACTATTGCGAGGTAGGCAATTATTCAAAATTAAAAGGTTAATTGTTTTGTAGTTTTTGTAAAAGATCCTTAATTTTACTCTATCGTTCGGGTTTGTTGGTTTAATATTATTATGGGTTATCTTCTTCATGATCTTTTCATTAGTTTTGTAGAACGAAGACATGACAAAAATATCATCAACATATCTTGTGTAGATGTTGGGTTTAAGTTCGTGATGCTGCATTTAATCAATCAATCAATTAGTTTATAAAGCGCTATTTTCGCGATGTTCAACAGCGCTCCTCAATGAATTTTGCAAACAGATGCAGATGTGTCTTAAGATCCGTTCTGAAATTTGTAAGTGATAGAGAAGTAGTCAGAGAAGGAGGTTGAAAGTTACTTGCTCTAGATTACCTAAATAGAAATTAGCGAAGAAAACGCCTAAAGGAGATCCCATGGCAATTCCGTGAATCTTTTTATAAAGTTTACCAGTGGGGCTGATGAAGGATGCTTCTGTTGTACAAATTTCTAATAATTGTTTTAAATATTTTTTTGAATTCTTAATGGTGAATATTGCGAATTATAAACTGTTTCAGTTATAATGTCGGTAGTATTTTTGACAGGAACATTTGTGAAAAGGGATTCGACCTCAAGTAATGCGATATGTTTGGATGATGGATTGGTATTTAATATATCAATAAACTCTTCTGATGATTTAAAATTGTAATTGTCTGGAAGATATGGTAGAAGTATTTTGTGAGTATTTTAGCAATCGGATATGTAACGGTAATGATCGGTCTTAGAGGATTATTGGGCTTATGAGTTACAACGTTGTCTTACAAGTTGGTACTCGTCGGTGAGAATAGAAAATTTGTTATCGCTTACGTATTTATTTATTTGTTGAACTATTTCCGCGATGATCAAGAGCGCTCCTCAACGAATTTTGCAAACAGATGGATCTTGAGATCCGCTCTGAACTTCCTAAATGATGGAAAAGTAGTCTGAGAAGGAGTTAGAGAGTTCCAGAGAAAAAGAGCAAAAAAAGCAAATGCAAATTTAGCAAAAGAGTGTTTAAGACGAGTTAAAAAAAAGTGAGAACAAGAAAACGATTATTAATTGTTTAGGTTCAATTAATATATCTAAGTACTTAGGAAATAATTTCGATTGAGACTTATACATAAATGTGCAAATTTTAAAAGTTATTCTATAATTTAAAAACATATTCAAATTTTCTAAAATCTGAAAATCAATTGGTAAACTTAGCATGCAACTCTTAAATATTATCTAAATGTGTATGTGAAAATTTAATTAAAATTACTACAACACACAAAAATTATTATAACTTTTTTCAATCAGCTTTGGTGTATAACGTACAATACGGTACTATTTGCAAGCTACTAAATTTTTTTAGCATAAAAGATTTCTTGAGCAAGCAACATGCATCATTAACTTGCTAAAGTTGCTGCTGTTGTTGTCCTGACCAACTTTTCAATCACTACACGTTTTGAAAGTATGAACCAGTGCTTAATCTAAGGTCTTTCTCCACTGCCCAAACCACAGACATCGTGCAACGTAAATGATTTTCGCGTCCAAAAAACCACGTTAAATTTTGCAATCGCCGATTAAAAATAATCAAATATTTCTTAGCTAAATTGCAACGTTATTGTCTCAATCGATTATGTTTTATAACTTGCAATTGCGAATTTTAACCTTTACGCTGGTAAACAGATGTTACTTCAGCGCGCTATGGTTATGGCACGTCGCCTGTGCCCTAAACTTCAATTTATTTTTCTATTTATTACTTATATTTCCACAACGCAAATCAGACGTTTGACGTATACTGTATCAAATCAATCAATCAATCATGTATAAACTATTATTAACGTTCAGTCGTACGCTTGTACTTCGCAAGTTCTTCATACAGTTCTTATTTAAATTCCTATGTTCCTTTCTTCGTACATTAGTTTTAGTACGTAACTGGCATTTATTCATTGCCTCAGTTAGTGTATGTAATTGTAAGAACAAAATAATTTTAGCTACATTATTCGTTTTATTACAGCCCACAACTTCACATTTTGACTGCCTAGGGTACCTTTTCCCACTGCCCAAAAAGTTTTCCAACTACAAATTTTGGGTCCAGCCAGCTGCCCATTACAATAAGGTCTGGTATAAACTAATACATCTGAACTTCTCAATCTTAAACTCAAGTGTATTTTGTTAGGGACAAAAATGCAAAAACACGTGCAAATGATTTCAACCACACAAACACACACAATTAAATGAAATTAAATAACGATTCGACATTTTAAGTTGCAGACACGTAGCCCAGACCGGCATTACATTTTTATATTCATCTCAAGTTACTGGTTATTTTATACGTCATTAGTACAGACCTTTTCATGTTCCTCGTCCTTTTCATTTTCTTCTAGCAATGAGGACATTAAATTTTTTGTGGACAATTTTTTCATGAATCTGAAATAATTGAATTAATTTTACCAAAAACATTGACTATTAATTATCACTAACATAAGAAGAAATTAAAAAAACTATAAAAAAACATACGGTTAGCTCCAAAGGTGGACAAACAATGCAATGAAATGCTGGATGTGCGAAACCACAAAAATTACAACAGACAAAAACATTAGTACAAAATTCGGAGAACATTGTCAAAGGAGAAATATAGAACGTTACATCAACTTAACAAAAACCACTCACTCCTTCGATAAATCTGCCTGCGAATTCTTTTCATTTCTGACCGTCATCGTGACGTCACCTTCAATTTTCACTCTCCAATCGCCTCTCGACATCAACTCGCCCACATTTACCCCATCGTACCACAATCCTCTAACCCCTCCCACAAATCCTCTGTTCACCTGACCTTTGCTCTCTCGTTTCCCGCCAATCATGATCTGACTCACCTGGTTGAAGACGCCAATCTGACGACCTAAGTGGGGGAAACATCGGGAGAACAACGTGATGAAATGTAGGTGCGTTGCTGTTGCCGAGATGAATAAAAGTGAAGATGGACATCGTTGAAAAGATGGAACGATTTAAGATGTTAACGTGAGGCATTTTAAAGTTTCAGTTACTTTTAAACCAACTGCATCACCAACGAATAAACTTGAAAGCGTGTAAAACTATATGCAAATTTTTTTAATTTTTAAATAAAAACTTGTAGGTTCAGACCTATATAATTAAAGTTATTCTTGGTGATCAATAACTTGAAAAAAAACTAAGAAAGCAAACCGGAAGGAGTTTTGAAGACCGGAGACCAATCATCGATCTGCATACTGACGTTCAAACTTGACCTATATATTTTGATCACGTGGTATAAATTGTCGTTGACCTTTCTGCTGAAATCTCCGACAACGTGGTCTACGAACCCCATGTTGTAAACTGCTAACACCTTTCCATCCATCTGCAAATTGATGGAGAGATGGTAGGTGGTGGAGTGCGGTGGATGAGTGGATGGTTGGTGATGAAGAAGTAGTAAATAAAAAAAATGCAGGAGGGATAGATCTTTTTCAAGTTATTTCAACTTAATAAAAGTTGTTTCCAGTTTAAAAGTTGAAACTTTTGTTTATTGTATCATCTTATTTTTTAACAATTTTTCTTGTTGTTTTTGTTGATTTTAAACTTAAATTTGAAAGATATGCAGGTTTGTTGAACTTTAAAAAAGTTAAAAATTAAAGTTTTGTTATAATTGGAATTTGTTGTTATCACCAAACAAAACACTGAACACAAAAGTGACTGAAGTTTCTCGTAATTTAGCTGCAAAGTTTCTTCGAAGTTGAAAGCAAGCCAAATGTGTGCATTAAAAATTCTTTCCAGAGGTTTAGTTTTATTTAGTTTCACCGATGAATCTTGCTTCCCACATAACTAAGAAAATAATTTCATAATAAAATATAAAGGATAATTTAAACGATACGAAAATAATAAAACAATTATTATTAATAACATTATTCGTTTATTATGAACAAACAATAAATTTGTTACATATTTGACATCCCCAACAACAGCTCTCTAATTATTTAATTAAGATTCACATGTTTATTTTGATTGATGCCAGCATTCTTTAATATCTTAATTTTTTTTGCGTAATTTATATCGTAGGGACAGCATCGTGTGTTAATGTGTGTGAGTGTGATGTGCGTGTGCGGTGTGTGCGCGTGCGGTGTGTGTGTGTGTGTGGTGTGTGCGTGTGTGTGAGTGTGTGTGTGAGTGTATGTGAGTGAGTGTGTGTGTGTGTTGCAGGAATTAATGAAAACATATGAAGAAAAAAAACAGAGACGAAGTGCGACTGAACACATGTGCTCATCAGTCTTATCAAAACTTCAGAAGAAAACTACCGTGAACATTTCGTTGAAATGAATCAGGAGGTACAACAAAAAGCAATAACGGAGCACAACTGTGATCGACGGGAGGTGTCTGATGATGATGATGATGTTACTGCCGATGTTGTTGATGATGTTGTTGTTGATGTTGTTGTTGTTGATGTTGTTGTTGTTGTTGATGTTGTTGTTGTTGATGTTGTTGTTGATGTTGTTGTTGTTGTTAGCTTCGATGTGTTATGATTGACTAATACTATATTTATTATTTATAATTAATATTTCAATTAAATTTTTGGCGGACCTGAGTCTGACATCTCTTGAATGAATGAATGAATGAATGAATGAATGAATGAATGAATGAATGAATGAATGAATGAGTGAGTGAATGAATGAATGAATAAATGAACGACCGTTGATATTTCACAAATCTTTCGTTAGAGTTTTATTTAAATCGCAGAAAGCTGAAAAATTTGGTTTATATATACTGGCTGTTAAAAAAATTATGACAATAATTTGAATTTATTCGCCTGTACATAAACGAGAGGGAGCAAGCAATACATATGCATCAATAGATGGCAGAGGCAGATAGATAGCTGATATGCATTACATATATAAGTTGGTTTATTTGCCTGACATTTCTTATTTATTACCCGTTTAATGAAACTTTTTTATCCTATATATATATTTGTATGTGTAACCTATATATATATATATGTATGTGTAACCTATATATATATTTGCATGTGTAACCTATATATATATATATATATATATATATATATATTTGTATGTGTAACTTATATATATATTTGAATGCTCCAGTCGATCTTTTTATGTGTGTTTGTATGTGTAACCTATATACTATATATATATATTTGTATGTGTAACTTATATATATATATATATATATATATATATATATATATATATATATATATATATATATGTATATATATATATATGTATATATGTATATTTGTATGTAAGTATGTGTGTGAGTGTGTGTGTGTGTGAATGCTTATCAATTTTCTACATCTAATTTACTGCATTTTGTGCAATTTCATTTAAAAACTAAATACCCAAACACTAATTTGTATATATATATATATATATATATATATTATATATATATATATATATAATATATAAATTTATATATACATATACATATATATATAATATATATATATTTATTTATACATATGTTAAGAAATATTACTGCATTTTTAGCTTTGATCAGTTTCTGTTTCAATTTTTAAATATTTCGTATAGAACTTTCATCCTCGTATTTTAACTTAATTATATAGAAAATAAAACTTTTAACTACTTTTTTTTATTTATTTTTATCTTACACAGAAAAGCTTTTTTTCGGTAACAGTTTACCTTTTTCAATGTAGTATGTTATCGACTGTTGGAAACATTTTTCATCATTAATTTTTAAAAGTATTTTAACGGATATTTTAGTTCGGTTGTGGCTTTAATAGGATCATTTTGAGTTTATGTTTCTTTCAAAACAGTTCAAACGAATATTTCTTGATAAAGATTCTTTGAAAATCAAAATAAACTTGGAGTTTCCGCTTGATATAAAATGCAAAAAATGAAATTCTTATAACATTTATGAATATAACGTAAAATTAAATAGTAAAACCTGATCAGATAATTGTTGATAAAAAACTTTCATGTGAGATTTATTTAGTTGTTGTAGCTGCCTTACTATCAACGTAAAACAAACTCCCAAAACTGCCACCACCATTCCAACTGAAGAACATAAAATTTATATTCAGGTGTAAACATTTTATTGAAAGGGTGATGTCGCCGTAAAATATGCAACCTACATTTTATTATAGATATAAACTCGACTGAATTTCAGAATTATGGATTTAAAGGATTTTACAAAGTGCGAGGGCGGAAAGATTTTTTAGAAAAATTTAATGAGCTCTCCCATGTAAGTCATCACAAAGTTGTCATCATAATTAACTTCAGCATCCACGTTTGTAAAATTTTATCTTCTTTCGTTATTTTTATGTGTTGTTGATGATTAAAATAATTTCAATTAGAACAAGTCTTGAAGAACTTAATACTAAGCAGTTAAGCATCGTCTTTCTGTTAAGGCACATGATTTTTAAAATCGAAAGATTTTTTCAAACGCTTCTTCAGTTCAGTGGTCAATATTTTTTTTTGAAACAGTCGCACATTTTTTTTATAACAATACTAATTTGAATGTTTCAATATTATTACTACTACTACTACTACTACTACTACTACTACTACTACTACTACTACTACTACTACTCACTACTACTAGCCGTATGTTGCAACTTCTACTACTACTAACTTCTAAATGCTACTACTACAAACCTCACCAAATTTGACACAAGCACACTGGCAACCTGAACGCAGACACTGCCACAACAGCAACAACAAGAAGAAACGCAAGACCACAGCCACACGTCATCAACCACCGTCTTCCATTCACACGTTTATTATGCATGACGTCATTCATGTTGGGTTACGCTCCAGAATGTAGATTCATTAACATACCCCGGCAATGCTACAATGCAGAGGAGCCATTAACATACCGATTCCTTTGAGAACTCTTTATTTTCTTAGCGAGGTTAAAATTAGATCGCTCGGAAAATCCCAGAAAGGTGAGGGTGAAGGTCGATGAAACAATCAAGTCACGTATGCAAATTGCTGCTGGGTTCGTGTGTTTATGACTCTCGCATGCAATTATAAAAGCTTCTTTCCAGCCTATATTTTCTTCTTTTCTACTTTTTCCAATACTTTTTTTTCCATTTGCTACAGACGCGTTAAGCCTCATTCTCTTATCGATACTTTTGAAATATTCATACAAAAACTTCGGCACACATATTTCATCAGTTGAAAATTTTTACTTTTCTGCATGTTTTTCTGCTCACATTAAAAGTTCATTAGCCGTATGTTTGTCATTTTAAAGTCCCACCCAGATATTTACAGAAAAATAATATGATAGTCGTCACACCATACTAATAATGTTTATTCGTCATTGTTGTTTATAATTATAAACGACACCTCATTAATTATGATGGTCATAAATATTCATGATAACTTCACATGTTTGTTAGATAGGTACACTCGTAGAAATACATCTCCATATTGTCGTCGTCGGCAGTAATGAGATTGCGGCTACCACAAAAAAGCTCCTTATTTGGAGATTTTATTTTATCTTTAGACCCATTTAAAAATGTTATTTTATCTTTGGCTCCTATTTGAAAATCTTTTTATATCTTTGGCATGTTTATCAACAAAACTTATGTGAACGATGAAAGAATGAAATTGCTTTCCAATGGTATAAATTGTATTTAACACTCGATGGCTTGAATTTGGAGATGTTTACATGAAGATGCATGGAGATACATGAACATGAATGGAAGTGCATGGACGTGCATGGAAGTGCATGGAGATGCATAGAGATGCGTGTACGTTTAGAGTTCCTTGAGGATATCAATTACATATTGCGATTCTAAATTAATCTACTCGTTTAATGTCTGCTCTGTTTATTGGGTGCATGATGTGAGAATAAAGTAAATAATGAATTAAGATGAACGAACCTTCTGCATGCACGCGGTCCGGCGAATAATTGAAAGTGATGTTCGCTTATAATAAATGCAAAAATACATGTAGCATAGATTATGATAGCAAATTCCCCCCCTCACCCATTATTTGGTTGTCAACTGAAGTGGATATTTAATCTGAAGAGATGAAGACATGTTTATTTGAAGTGATGCAAGTGTTCTCAATATTACTTTGAATGATTATTTATAAAATAAACTTGGTTATAATTATTCAACTTCCACCACAACGAACCACGCATCAACTAACTATTTCAACTTGGAAGTAGTCGGAAGACTTGCTGCTCGAGATTCTGACCACTACTGCATCTTCCTGCGAGGTTTTGAAGGCAAAGGCCATGCGGTCATCTTTCTCGTCCATGATTTGACCTTCATGAAAGTTGAAGGTCACCAAACCTCCTTTCGCTCCAAATATCATTGCAGGGGATTCTATGAGTTGTTAAATTTTGTGATAAAAATTTCTACTGCTACTACTCTACTACTTTCACTATTATGACTGCTGCTAATACTGCGAATAATCTAACTTTACAACTTAAATGATAAAATAATAATATATATATATATATATTAATATATTAATAATTAAATAATGATAATAAAACAACATTATTTAGCCAATAATAATGCCATTGCATTCATAATACTGTATAACAAAAATTAAAAAATATGCGAACGTTTTAACAATCACGTTTTTAAATGAACATGTTGAAGGAGAGGTACAGGGCATCATCGTTACTTTCATCATTGTACATTTAAATGTCTTCTTCAACCAAACTACAACAAAATTCGCCAAAACATTTTACATATCGACAGCATTATGTTATTACCAACGTTATTATCAGTGCTATCATGGCCCCATCATCATCAACAAATCATCATCAATTCATCATCAACACCATCATTACACCTTATCAACACAACCATTTACATTAACTCATCACCAACATCATCATGCATTATTTAAATGCACCTCCATGCATTTCCATGCACCTCTATGCATTATCACCACAGCAGCATCATCATCCAATTTTTACCACACCATCATCACTATCGATATAACGAGATCAGCACGTCATTTAGCAAACTTCATTCACCGTGGAACAACTAAATTATCTTTTAAAATGTATTCCTTTTTTTCAGAATTTTTTGAGTTAATATTGATGAAAATTGTTAAAAATTTAAATAACTTTTAGGATGCTAAATCTGAATATATATATATATGTATATATATATATATATATATAAATATATATATATATATATATATATATATATATATATGTACATATATATATATATGTGTGTGTGTATATATATATAAAAAAACAATAAGTTTGATTAATGGACGTGTTGGCACTTGGTATTGCTTGGAACAGTTGGTAAAGGTACAATTTCGGACCTGGAAACAAGAAATATGATACTAATAAGAAGATGGTTAGTATTTGTCTGTTGAATGTCAGGTCTATCAACAATAAGGTTGATGATGTCTATGGAATGATTTATGATAGCCTCGACATACTGGTTCTGTGTGAAACATGGCACGGGACCGAAGGTAATATTTCCGTTAGATTAGCTATGCCACCTGGTTGGTTTCACATTTGTGGATTTTGTCAGGCCGCATGACCCTGGTCACGGGAGTTTGGTAATTTATTTTAGAAGTGATTTTAAGTATAAAAAAATAAATCTCCCTTTATTTTCCAAGTTTGAAGCTCTGGCCATCAGATTGAAGATTGGAATTGATCAGTTCTGTTTAATTGCCCTCTACAGACCTGGCTCGGAACAGACGACTTCATTATTCTTTGAAGAGTTGATTTCTATGTTAAAGTTTATTACAATGTCGGAGGCTCATGTCGTACTTATGGGTGATTTTAACATTCACGTTGAAAAGAGGGATAGTCCTTTCACTCTACGACTACATGAGATACTTGATATGTTCCAGTTGGTCAATCATGTTAATCAACAAACGCATGTGTCGGGAGGTACGTTAGACCTAGTAATTTGTTCACAGGATTTTCCAATTCTTGATACTAAGAAACAAATGTCAATCTGATGATGTGGATTATAAATTTGCTCTGTTTAGTGGTGAAATTCATCGAATTTCTGACAATTTAGTGCCTATGCGGGTGATTTATCGTAGGCAGACAAATGCTGCACCTTGGTTTGATGGTGAGTGTAGACGTGCAAAGCGATTCTGTAGGAAGATGGAAAGAATTTATAGGAACTGTCCGGAAAGTGGGCGGAAAAAAAGATGGGCACTCTCATTGATGGCTAAAAACAGACTCTTTTCTGACAAGCGTACGCATTATTGGAACGATGTCGTAAGTAGTAACGTAAATCAAAGAAATCTTTGGGATGTTGCCAATAAAATGTTAGGTAAAAGTTCGGCAAATGATTCATTTAATGATGACAACGCTCTAAACGCTGATCAGATTTTACAATTTTTTGAAGATAAAATTGCTAGGATAAAAGAAACAACAAATGCACATTCTGAATTTCCGCTTCAGAAGTTGAATAAATGCACGTTTTCATGCTTTCCGTTGGTTACTGAAACTCAGTTGAGGGAAACGGTACTCAAATCACCAACGAAATCGTGCAGTTTGGACATAATCCCTACGCATATCTTTAAAAAATACTTGGACTCATTTGTCTGCTTTCTGACGAGTTTTTTAAACCTCTGTTTACGCGTTGGTAAATTTCCTTCTAGCTGTAAGCACGCGATAATTCAACCGATTTTGAAAAAAAGCTAACTCAGATGCAAATGAGGTGAATAATTACAGACCAATATCAAACTTTTCCTTTGTTTCAAAGGTTTTGGAGCGTGTTGTTCTTGATTTCCTGATGAATTATCTAACGACGAACAATTTAATGCCACTCAACCAATCGGCCTACAGGTGCTACCACTCAACTGAAACTGCATTGCTTCATGTCTTGTCAAACATGTTTGCAGGCATGGATGATCGGAAGATATCATTACTCTTCTTTCTCGACATGTCGTCCGCTTTTGACTGTGTTAATCATAACAAGCTTCTGGTAAAATTGCAGAATAATTTTGGAGTTTCAGGAACGGTACTCGCCTGGTTTGAATCGTATCTAACGGGTAGAACTCAGCAGGTTTTGTTTAGCAAAGTCTTATCATCTGTCAAGGGGGTAACAACGGGTGTTCCTCAGGGATCAGTGCTAGGACCAGTTTTGTTTCTACTCTTTACATCGGATATAATTAAAATAATAATGTCGCATGGACTTGTTGGTCATGCGTATGCAGATGACATACAGATAGTTGCTACAGGTCATTCAGAGATATTTCAGCCCGAGATTGATAAACTTGTTGGTTGTTTGATAGAGATTGAACGTTGGATGTTGAGCAATTCCTTGAGGTTGAACCGGGGAAAAACTCAGATGCTTCTTGTCGGTACATGGCAGCAGTTGTCAAGACTTAATATAAGCTCGGTTGAAGTTGGTGACGTTGAAATATCATTTGCTTCTACAGCCTTGAATTTAGGGGTATGGTTGGATAGCAGGCTCTCAATAAAAGATCAAATAAAGTCGCTATCAATTGCAAGTATGATGCATTTCAGAAAATTGTACAAGATTCGACACTATTTGAACAGATCTAGCATGGAAACACTGGTACATGCTTTTATTACACCCAGATTAGATTATTGTAACAGTTTATACTTTCAAATACCTGACAAGTCAATAGCTGTACTTCAGTCTATTCAAAATCGAGCTGCAAAACTTGTCACAAAAAATCTGAAGTTCGATCACGTGACTCCAATCTTGAATGACCTACACTGGCTAAAAACTGAAAAAAGAATAATTTTCAAAATTGCTGTCTTAACGTTTCGGTCATTACATGGTTTAGCACCACAGTATTTGGCAGACATGTTCATCAGAAAAACATCTGTGTTGGGTTCGCAGTTGAGATCAAATGACATGAACCTCCTGGTTGTGTCGACAACGAATTTACAGACCGGATCACGCAATATTGCTGTTGCTGGACCGGTGGTTTGGAACAGTCTACCGGCGTTTCTAAGAAGACCAGATATATCATTGTTTTTATTTAAAAAGGAGCTGAAGACTCATTTATTTTCGCAGATTTAACAATGTCTTTGTCTTCGTTTGATTAATATTTAGTTTTTTCATTTATTTTAGGGAGCGCTTTTGAGATCATTTTTTGTAATTAGCGCTGTACAAATTGACTTGTAATATATATATATATATATATATATATATATATATATATATATATATATCAGTATATATATATACAAGAAATAATTCTACTAGAATTTTTAATGAAATACTTATTTATTTATTTAACCATGTTTGTATTATGCGACGATCTACAAAAGTCAAAATTATTTAAAAAATGTATTTCCAGCTAGATTTTAAATTTAAACACATTTGCCATTGTTCCATAAACATATATTACACTAATTCAATAGAAAAATGAAACGGCCCTATTAAGCGGCTGGCCCCATTAACCAAAGTTGACTTTTTTAAATACATAGGAACAATTGAGTAATGTACAATTGTGAACATTAAAACTATGGTTATAACGAAAGATGCAAATATCTCTCGTCTGAACGATAAAGCATCAGATGGTCATCCGGCTGTTTATATTCTAAAGTTGTTCAAATAAGCTGAGCGCCAGGAAATAAATAACGCTAATAATGAAAATAAAGACAAAAAACAAAAGAATGAATAATAATAATAATAACAACAATAATAATAATAATAATAATAATAATAACAATAATAGTGAAAATAGCACTAATATTATTATGCGAGGTCAGTCTTCTCTGGGACAACAGGCGTTGTTTGCATAGCCAATATTGGGATTAATTTTGCGCGCATGTTTTTGAAAAAACTTATAAAATTTTTTTTGAATTTTTTGTGTAAATGTATTGAATATTAATAACACAATGAATAAATTTGTTTCTTTTTTGGATGTCTTCTTGTTGATGTGTTACAGATATGAAAGTAAGTTTAGGGTTTTGTGATGTCAGGATGTTGTGATGTCAGGATGTTGTGATGTAACGATGTAACAACGTTTTGATGTTTCAAAGTTTTAAGTTTACTAATTATTTTTTTAAAATAATGTTTTATTGAATTGTTTAACATTTTTTACAAATTAAAATGATACTACTACTATTACTACTACTTCTTCTACTACTACTTCTACTACTACTACTACTTTTACTACTACTAACCACACTACTACTACTACTATTACTACTACTACTACTACTACTACTACCACCACCACTACTACTACTACTACTACTGTTACTACTACTAACCCCACTACCACTACTACCACTACTACTACTACTGCTGGTACTATTACTACTACAACAACTTCAACAACAACTACTCATACTACTACTACCACTACTGCTACTACAACTATTACAACAACAACAACAACAACAACAACAACTACTACTACTACAACAGCTACCCCTACTACAACTACCACTACTACTAATAATAATAATAACAAAAAGTACGATGAACGGGAGGTCAATAAAAAAGTAATTATTTTGCGATGCGAATCAGCTCGCGCGAAAACAAATTACAAGAAAAATTATTATCTTTTTTTCTCCCTTCTGCTTGGCAAATAAATTTATTTAATAAAAAATACAAACAGCTACATACATGCATGCATGCATCTGTTGAAAGACATACTACGCATCTATGTATGCATGCATGCAAAAATGTGCATTTTTTATTATTAATATGTGTATAAGTAGGCGTTTGTGTGTTGAGTGTGTATGGTGTGTGTGTGTGCCTAGAAGTATTGTGTGTGTGTGTGTGTGTTTGTGTTTGTCTAGAAGTATGTTTCTAGGGAATATACATAAGTTTATGTACGCGTAGTATATATATATATATATATATACACACACACACACATATATATATATAGATATAGATATATAGACCATAATTTTTACAATATTCTATAAATTCTACCGAATGTTTGGCGTTAATATGTTTGTAGTTCGTTTTTTCGATTTTTCTCACTAAAGTTTTTTGGTGAACAAACACACACACACACACACACACACACATATATATATATGTGTGTATGTGTGTGTGCGTGTGTGTCTGTGTGATTGAAAATGTGTGTGAAACAAACAAGCGCGTAATCATTTTCGACGAGATGATTCGATGAAGTTGTCATGTGGAATGATTAGGAATTTATAACGAGGATGGTGACGAAGACGACGAAGATGATGATGGTGACGATGATGATGATGGTGACGATGATGAATGCAGTGGTCATTATCAGGAATAGTAAATATATTAAGTAACGAAGATGTGCTATGATGAGGATGATGATAATAACATGCTAGGGTTGCTTCAATGCAACTTTCTTGCACGACTGAAATTACGACTTCACATTAGGTTATTAATTAATTAATAACATTTTATGGCTGGTGTGTAATCGTGTGATCCTTATTCGACAATATTTTGCTATTCTAATGATTGGATGATTGGATTTTAGTTTTAATTTATTATTAAATTTAATGTCTCTTTTAATATTTGCTTTCAAAATAATGGATTCATTAATTAGCTTGATTGAATTCTGTTATTTATCACATTTTTCTTCATTTAAACGTAAACGTAATTTAAATTTTAGCCAGATTTTGATTTCATGTGTTTTTTAAGATTTCATTGATAATTCTCATTTTCAAGTAACATCAAATAACATTCCTTTGTTTAATTATTCAACTGAAGATGGCATAATTAAAATAATATTTTTGCAACTCTTCTGCAAAAATAAAATTCAAACTAAATGGAAAATAGGATTATTATTTCAAAAAATATTTTTGTAATGTTTCATGGCAAGCTAAAAATCAAAATAAAATCTATTAAAATAGAAAAATAAATTGCAGTGGTCAAAACAAAGCCCCTAAAACATTTAAAATTCAAAGAACTCGAAGCGGTCAAAAAATATTTCTTATGACAATAATTATTTGAATCACTAAATGTATAAACAAATATATGGTGAAAATGCTGACCTATCTGACAATGTTCCCCCTGGTGGGTTGTCATATCACAGTGGCAGACGTGGGTGTTGTAGTGGGGCAGGCAGGTCCCGCCGTTCAAACATTTGTTCAGCAGGCAGTTCGATTGCTTCTGTGTCGTTTCATCTGTTTTTTTTTTTTTTTTTTTTTTTTTATGACTGCGTGTTGATGATGCTGTCATGTGTTGTGAAAAATGTGGTTGTTGCGTTGGAATAATGATTTTGTTTCTAAATATTTTTTCAAATAATTTCTTTGTTTGCTGTGAGTTTGTTGGAATGAATGATGCGATGTTTGCCTTTGTGCCGATCTGCTCTTTTATCATCTGATTGCTCGTTGTCTCGATGTAATTAATCTATCACCAATCTTTCCATCAATATTCAAATAGTTTTGTGAAGAATTTTTCGTTACTTCGATTTTTATTTTTGCTACATTCATCAAGTAGTTGTGAGTGTTGTGAGAGATGCAGGAGGTGCTGAAGAATTAATTATGAATGAATGTACTGCCTCTATTGCTAGAGTCGTTCGAGTTGTGTCATTATTGCAAATGTTGTTTTCATTTCAGTTTGTTTTCATTTTGATGTGAAGTATTTGAAAAGTTATTTTTTTAGTGATTTACAATTTTAGGTTTTGAAAATTTTTATAAAAATTGAAACTAACTTTATTCAGAAACAAGATATAAATAAATGTCAAGAGCCGAGAAGCAAGAATGTTGGTTCTTGCACCTTAATCAAACCTCAGTATAACAAATTTATCAGTTATATATATATATATATATATATATATATATATATATATATATATATCACTAAAAAAACTACATCAGCCAACACAATAAACAACAGATGAAACAGAACGAAACAATCAATGAATGAAAAGCTTCCATTAAATAAAATAGTCAGACATTCTTAAAAGACAAATCCACGTATGACGTCATCATATTGACGCAGATAGATGAATGGCCGAATGAATAGAGGATAAACAAATGGATAAATTGATGGATAAATAACTTGGATGTAATGGATGTATTGATAGATGAATGAATGGTTGGTTGGTTGGAGGGATGGATGAATGGCTGGACAGATGAATTGAAAAATAAATAGATGAATGAAAAAATAATTGTAAAATTAAAATTGATGAAAAAATAAATAGATAAATAGATGGATGGATGGATAAAATGATGGATGGGTTGATAGATAGATGAATGGATAGATAAATGAATGGATGGATAGATAGATAGATAGATAGATAGATAGATAGATAGATAGATAGATAGATAGATAGATAGATAGATAGATAGATAGATAGATAGATAGATAGATAGATAGATAGATAGATAGATAGATAGATAGATAGATAGATAGATAGATAGATAGATAGATAGATAGATAGATAGATAGATAGATAGATAGATAGATAGATAGATAGATAGATAGATAGATAGATAGATAGATAGATAGATAGATAGATAGATAGATAGATGAATGGATGGATGTAAAGCACATTATCTTTTTGCTTGTTCTAATCAATAAAACCCGACAGAAACAAACATCTTCCTTGCGGACATCACCAACAACTACCGACA
This sequence comes from Helobdella robusta, assembly GCF_000326865.2. Taxonomy (NCBI): domain Eukaryota; kingdom Metazoa; phylum Annelida; class Clitellata; order Rhynchobdellida; family Glossiphoniidae; genus Helobdella; species Helobdella robusta. The sequence continues at coordinate 1,037,336 of NW_008703942.1, forward strand.
TGCATGTACGTTTGGAATCATCCAATCCACCATCGAAACCATCAAACAACAACAACTACTACTTCGTAACGAACCATATTGGAAAGAACGTCGTTGTATTAATAAACATGATCTGCAAACATTTGTTTATTTGTCAGACAGCGGGCTATGAAGCGCTACAAACTTTCGCTTTCTTATTAAAGATTATGTTACGTAATCAGCGCAACAAAACCGCGTAGCTCATTCACGTACGTACCTCGTTATAAATTTACCAATACGCACAAATTTAGGCAAGGTTTGGAATGGAATATAATCTGAAATTAAAAATTTTGTATTTTTTCCTCAGAAGATTTAACAAATATTAAATGAATGAAATCTTAAACAAACAGAAAGAACTGGATTTTATTGGGACAACATTTTGTAAGCAAAATCATTGAACTATTTATTTAAACAAGTTTGCAGACTTATTTCAGTGGCGCTGCTTATTGTAAATGTTTATCAAGAACTGAATTCTTTAAAATATGAGCCTATCTAAAACAGACTGTCACCATCATCACCTCCACCATAATCAGCATCGCTACCGCCATCATCACCATCATCCTCATCATCACCATCACCATCATCACCATCATCATCTTCGTTGTAAATTTCGTCAGCCTGGTTGCCGTCGTGCCAATTAATTAGAGCAGGCGTTTGTTGTCAGGTAGTGTGGAACATGATTGGGCAATATGATTTATGGCGGTGAGTGTGTGGTGAGCACATTTCAGGACACGCCTCATCAAACATTCATTATTTTCTATCCACTGATACACACACTTCTTCAACAACATTCCACACACATACACACACTTTTTCAACAACATCCTACACACATCCCACACACTTCTTCAACAACATCCCACACACATACACACACTTCTTCAACAACATCCCACAAACATCCCACACATTTTTTCAACAACATCCCGCACACTTTTTCAACTACATTTCACACACATGGCACACACTTCTTCAACAACATTTCACACACATACACACACTTCTTCAACAACATCCCACACATACACACACGCCTATATAATGAATTAAACATACAGTGAAGAAGCAAGTAATAAATGTTGACAGAGATTTTTAAAAAGTTTAAAAACTGAAATCTCTACAATATTTATCTGCTAAATAACATTTTTAGCTAATTTCACGTTTGATTTTACAAAAATGTATTTTATGAGTTGAACCGATGCTTAAAATATTTGTTCTTAATTTTGCACTTATTGACAGCCTATTTATTATAGCTTTTGGCAACTTTCGACCTTTTGCACAGAGTTCATTTATGGCCGTAGATTCGAACGGCTGTAAATGCTGCCCACAATGCACATGGGCGTGTTTCATTAAACCGTTCATAAAAACATTCGTACGAACAGCTTGTAAATCTTTTGTTATCAACCACCTACCTACCTACCAACTATATTATCAAGTAGAATTCTATCTAAGGGACCTGGCACAAAATTGTATTACAAAAATCTATTTTATTTAACTAAATTATAAATTTAAAAAAGTTTTTACTTGAAAAAGAAAACATTGGTTTATCAAATGTTCAATCATTGATATTTGTGTAAGTTTATAAGCCCTGGAGTTAACTACTCGCAATAAAAAAGCAGATGCCTCTCGAATATTTTTGATCACTGCTTGTCGGTTGGTTATCTGCTGGTTAACAACTTTTTAAAATAATGGACGAAAAGCATCGTTTGGACGTATTGCATTTACAATGTAGACAGCTTTGCCACCCGAAAGCACTACACTCCACATTTGCGAATTAAAAACCCAACTGAATACAAAACGGTTGGAAGTTGATGGCTAAACAAAGGAAAATAAACAGAGGTAAACCTTAAAAATGGCGGTCATATATTTAGAAAAAATTATTGAATAATTATTACCAGAAATAATTTTAAATGCAGTTGCAAACATAAAAATAAGCTGAAAATTAAAATAAAAAAGTTGGAAAGTTGGTTAAAAATATAAAATAAAATCCACAAAAGCCAAGCAAACTGACGAACTGAACCGACCACACCATACAAAGACATTTGAAAGCATGCGTTAATTTAAAAATATGCAGACCAACACACTTGAACGCGTAACTGCAGTGCATATCGCGGACACAGCACGAAAACACAACGGTTAATTGAATAGGACTCTGAGGAGCAGGCTTGCACACTGCCATTAACTTCAACTCAACTCTGCCTAATTTTTTCATTCACAATGCTTCCAAATTTGAAGTTAACAATGTAAATATTTATTTAAATGAAACTTTTAAACACTTCAAAGATTTAACGTTTTTTTTCTATTTAAAATATTTTCAGTGGCGGATCACAGAAGCAACTTGGCTAAATAGAATAAAAAATTGATGAATAAATTTGCATACATTAAAGAGAGATACATTTGCGAGCCCAAAATGTGCTACACTTAAAAATTTATGAAGAAAATGATCGTCATAAGAGCTTTGAATCAATGCTACCACCCACCCATCTGACGACAAATGAACTGAGTACTTTCCTTTATTACCGTCGGCACACCTGGAAATGCTCACAAACACGTTAAAATTTTTCATTTTTTTAAGCTTTAGTAATTTAAATGTGTCAAATTCACCGCTCCAACAAAATTGAATTCTGAAGATGAATATGAAGACATTTGTTAGCGAAGCAATCTTGCGCGTTTCAATTTTTTTGCAAGATATTTGTTATACTTTTTTGAGCACAATATTCCGACTTGAAATGTTAAAAATGTTCACAAAGTTATAAAAAACTTGTTCACTCCAGAAGACAAACAAATTTTTTGTCCGTGGCATGTCTTGGACGCGCTGGTAATGAAATGTTAAAATGATTGGCAACTGATGAGATATTGGTTCAACGTGAACTGCACTCTTTCTGGTACAAGCTGCCTCTGCTTATTATGTCCTTTTCAACTAGTTTTTAGCTTTTTGTAAGGTATTTGCAAACAAATTTGGTCGTCTAACCAACCAGGTTAAGAGAATAATTTGGAGGAGAATTTTGAAAGATTTTGTAATAATTTTAAAAATAAAAAAGAATGCCCTACATGAGTGAGTGAAGAGATAAAATTAAGTTAACTCAGAAAATTTCATCTTATTTATAAACTATTTGTTAAAAATTGTATAAAGCTTATCAAATTAATTTTTCTAGCGCTAATTTTATATTCAACTTCTTTGTACGAACCTAGCTTAACATGAAATAATATTAACGAGAAATTGAAAAAAAACAGAATTATTAATGTTTAACAACAAAATATCGAAGAATAAAATTTCAAACCTAAACTTTTATTCTAGAATCATTTCTTGTCGCCATTCATCATATTTTCTGCGTCTTATAATTTCACAAATATCTATTCATTTATTCTCATATTTTTTGATTTTTTGTTTATTTTCTCATATTCTTGTGGAATGGTTCTTTTGATTCATACAAACAACATACAAATACATTCTAACAACCACCCACCCACCCACCCATCCATCCATCCATTCATCCATTCATCCATCCATTCGTCCGTCCGTCCGTCCGTCCATCCGTCCATCCATCCATCCGTCCATCCATCCATCCATCCATCCATCCATCTT
>NW_008703942.1:1045989-1138435 GCF_000326865.2 Helobdella robusta
ATGATAGGAGCGATGATGATGATGGAGTCAGTGAGTATGATGATGATGAGTCTAACTTTGAGGTAGAAAATGAGGGAGACGGAAATTGAGATGACGAAGACGATGACGTGGATGAAATTGATGGTGAGGACGACGATGACGTAGCTGATGACGACATTAAAGGAGTTGTCAGGGAGGATGATGCTAAGAGATGAGGATTTGGTGTTCCGAAGCGAATTGTGTCGATTGTCATTGCTGGGTGGATGTCAGTTAAGTTACCTGTGCATAGAAATATAAAATAATCTTTTAATAAACATACATGTCTACACACGCGCACACACACATACACACACCACACACACACACACATACACACACACACATACACAACACGCACACACACATACACAACACGTACGCACGCACACAGACGCACACAATATACACAAACACACCGTATTTTTATAGAAGCTTTATGTATTTATGCATGCGTCTATGTGATACTGGCAATAAAGTGAATTGAATGTTTATAAGAAAAATAATTCATCCAATCACTTTCATTTAAGTAAATTTGTTCATGTTTGTGCTCACGTAAGCAAGGCAAATGAGAGCATTGCAGTCTTTGGGAAAATTGAGAAAACGTTGGAGTGTGTTTTATGGTTGTGGGTTGGAGGAATGCTTCTTTTATTAGAAAGATAGTTTATTTCGGGGCAAAGGAACGCTTTGTTTCATCAATTTGCTTCATTCATGTTGCATACCCACAGACATATCTATTATATTCACATATAAACATTATATACGCACTATAATTGCATTACAAAAAGTATATACATGTACTGTACATTACGTATACATTATAGATTCTTTCCGGATTCATTATACTTGCATTATATATATAGAATTCAAACACACACACACACATACACACACACACACACACACACACACACACACACACACACACACACACACACACACACACATATATATATATATATATATTATCTATGTATACAACGTCATATATTTTTATGTGGGAATGGAACGTATTTCTGTATCAATGTTCCTTGAACATATCATTGAACGAATTTTCAAATGACCCAAACGTACCTCCTAGTGTTGTTAGAAACACATCATTGATTCGTTAAACAATATACATCTACTGCACAATATCAAAATGCATTGACTTGAAGGAACAGTTCCTTTCAAATGTTCAAAAGATGAAATGCTTCTTAACCAAGCTTGTGAATAATTCTAGAGATTTGATTCGAACGACGAAAATGTTTAAACAAGAGTTTGTATAATGTGGAGCATCATTTTTAGAAATTATTTATACATTTGATTTTTGACACTAATTTTAATTTTTTTTATCTTTCAAGATTTCTATCTTTTTCCAAGCAAAACCACAAACAATAATTTCTTATCAATGAAACGTCTCAAATTTTCATGCCGAAAGTTACAAAAATATTAACGACAAATTATCAACAAATCGTTCAAAATTAAGCGTTAACAAAGCTGAATAAAAGCAGAAAATGACGTGAAAGTTTTTTAAATTCTTCGTCACAACTAATCTACTCGAAAGTTATTAATGGTCTGAAAAACCAACACTTACAAAAAATATTTTGATGCAGTTTGCGTTTTCTGAAGTTACATTTTTAAATTAATTTTTCCAACTCCAGACATGAGACGTAACAATTTTAAACTATGCTATTTATTCATTTTCGTCTTGTTCAGACTTGGTTCAACAATGAACCAAAAAAACTGTTTCAATTGTTTCTTTTAAGTATTGACAGCTTGTTATTATGTATATTTTTTTTTCAGATGTTTGTAACATGAATATGAATAATTTTCCTGACCGCTGTTTTAAATATTTTTTGCAATTTCCGTTCGTTCAAAACATCAAAAAAGTACTTAGATGGAAGCGGTAGTTCATGTGCGCTGACAGTTATAATTGATTGTAACCAGATTTGAAAAAGTTGTCTGCCCGTGTTTGAAACTGAACTAATTGCTTATCTGAAATTCAAACCTCATAAGCTTGTTTAGTTACGTTATGGCTTGAAAATTACTAATTTTTAGCAAACTAAATTTTGTTATTTAACAAATTTTTATAAAGTAAACAAAAGAAAATAAACTTCTGAATTTAAAAAACAGTTCTCGAACAAATGAAACATTTATTAAGCATGAGTGCATACGTTGTATACTCATCCTCCAGCAGTCAGCACAGCAGATCAGTGAGAATTTGGGAACCAAAAAAACCGAGTGTTTATTGACGGAAATATTAAATTTTTAATTGATAAGTATAATTTCTAGTTCGCAGGTAGCACCTACACAGAATATTTGTTTGTAAGCCTCTGTATCTGCAGTTCCACGGTTATGCTATCTACTAGAATGACGACGCGTTTTGTTGGCATGCAATATATGCTGACGTTTGTAACTCATATACTTGTGTCAATGTGTGTATGCGTTTCTATATTATTTCGTGTGTGTGTGAGCGTGTGTGTTTATATGTTAGTGTGTTTGTATGTTGGTACGTTTAAAAGTTTGTGTATTTGTGTGTTTGTGTGTAAGCAATTTATGCCTTAATGTATGTTGGAAGACTTCATTTGATCACGTGATTGATGGCACACCCATTTTGCTGAATGATGCTAATGAAAAAAAATTTACACAATTGCACACACAAACACAAGCATACACAAACATACACACACACGCGTACCCGAACACCCACCCACACCCACAACACACACACACACACACACACACACATAAACATTCTCACGATTTGTGTTTCAGTTGAATGAGATTATCTGAAATGAATTGCTCGTTAAGGTAGCGAGCGATGTGTGAACGTTGCACGGTTTGGATTTGTTGAACACCAAACATTCGCGACATACACAAAAACCTCGTCGCTCAATTCCACTTCATTCTAATTCAGTGCTGATTAAATGTTTCGCAGCAAATGATTCACTTCATCATCCCAGACAATCGGGAAACTTTTCAAATACAATATTATATTCAGAGTAATTATTTTCATGGTTGGCACGTCTTGAAAAATGAAGCCGACAGATGATTATTGTTCTGAAGATATTTTGACCACAAAATCTGCAGCTGATGGCATTATAAAATTATCAACTCCATCACATAGCGGTTGGTTGTTCTTACGATCCACACACTTTATAAACGCTCATCAACAGTTTTGTTATCCACCAATTTTGAAGACATTTAACTTTTTTTAATTTCACACAATGATCTTGATTAACAATTTTTGAGGTTTTTATGACTGAAATGTTCGAGACTGAAGTACCTTCAATTAATTAGTTCATCGTTCTGATGCGCAGACGACGTTTATGAATAAATAAACAAGTGTCCATCCTCATTTATTCATATATCATATTATATAATATATATATATATATCATATATTATAATATATCATTATCAATCACATTATTCATTATTTTGTCGAGCTTGCTTCTTATTTTTATTGTAGCTGCAAATTACAACTGTTGATTTTTTAATTCTGGTAATCCAACCAAACGCCAGCGTAAATTTTTTTATCCGAAGAGGACATTCGTTTCGCTGTCGCGCGCAAAACTGGATGCAATATAAGAAATAAAAAGTACATTAATGCAATTTCAACGCTTTCTACACGCAAGAAGCTTCATTCGTACATGCACGAGCAAATTTTTACACGGTGGCCTCACACACACACGCACAGACACTCATTCACACGTATACAAACAAACTCACACAGACAGTCACTTACAAACAAACATAGGCACACGTTTTTTCACATACACGAACGCGCAGTTCCAGGCAAGAAAATACAGGGATGCATTTTTTCCACCAGCTGGGAGATGTAATAAAAATGCCATCAAAATACAAAAGTTTTTAGAAATTTGAATTAGAAATTAAGGCAGTTGAGCTTTTTTGCCCACCAAACCCACCAAATGGCACATCTACACACGCACATTCACGCACATTTACACATTATCACACACATCCACACACTATCACACACATCCACACACACATCCACACACATATTTACAAGTATGCGAGCACTCACAATTTTATTGTTTCAATGGAAAATCGCGAAATTATTTTTTTTGTGTGACTTAACTGCACCTCAGTGAATATTGGCGATGCGTCGTTAACTCAACTATCCATTTCGAATGATGTTATCCATATATTCGTGAGATTTCATTCACAGCGTTAAAAAATTTTTTTCATGTGATTATAAGATTCCATCTATATAATCATAAGATTGTAAGATAAGATAGATATATATCTTGATACATATCTGAAGATAAAATTTTAATTTTATTTTCAATTATGTTGGCTGAAATCGTTCAGCTTATATATTCCGCGTATTTTGTTATTTTTATTTTTTTTATAATTTTGGTAGAAAAAAATTATTTGGCTGCATTTTGATGGTTTTTTTGTGAAATTTTTTTTTTTGCATTGTAAACAAAATAAAGAGACGCTTTATAATCAGGCTGAGCGTCAATAAATATCGAAAGATCGGTATTATTGTGACATCACTGGAATGGAGGAGGAACTAATGAGGCCATTTTAGCGTTCTATCGTTCCCCATTTACATGAGAATTTACATATTTTCCTATTCTAAGTACGTGTGCATATTTACATAAAAAAATTTCCAAGTCAGACGTGTAATTGGACGTTTCAATGTAATGTTATCCTTCATTTGTTAAACTTTTCCACTTTACAGTCGTTCAGTTGAAATTAAAATATTAGAGTTTTAATAAATTGAAAGTATCTAAAACAACGACAAGAAATAAGAATCCATAAGAATATTCAAAACAATTAAAACTAAACACTATATCGTAACAACACCATCAATAATCACACATGAAGCAACAACCACAAATGAAGCAGCAACCACCACCACAGACGTAGAAACAACGACAATGTTCGCAACAACAGCAACCACAAATGTAACATCAGCTACAAACCCAGCAGTTGCAACAAAAACACAACCACTAACCACAACAATAAGACATCATTCATTGACAACAGCAGCTTACGATAACCAAAACATTAACAACAGCAATTAACAACATCATTCATTGACAACAGCAGCTTACGATAACCAAAACATTAACAACAGCAATAACATCAATGCAACACTGCACGGACAACACATAACATGAATTAAATAGCCCGACAGAACATAACGTAAGATATTTTGAATGGCAAACTGCTTGCGAACGGCCTATAAATATCTTATTGCTCCATCCTATTATTATTATTATCGTTTATCACCAAAGTTATACTTTCATTTTATCACCAATGTTCTACTCACTTTTTCACTAACATTTCACCCACTTTACTACCATTGTTACACCCATTTTACCACCATTGTTACACCCCCTTTACCACCATTGTTGTTACCATCACATTTCATCGTCATTGTTGTTGTTTGTTCTTGTTGTTTGGGCTTCCATCTCCTGGAGTTGCTAAATTCCCATTTATAATTAGGCATGAAATTTGACGGTGGGTGGATAAATTTCATGGACGCAATCGCGCTTACGGCATAATAACCAAATGGTAAAATAATAATATTAGAGATGAACGTGTTGGTGATGTTAAAATATTTCTATATATCGTGTCAAATAAGTAATTTCATCAAAATTATGATTTTGTAACTTTTTTCATAATGCTGAAGATAGAAAGAACAACTTTTATTAAAATGTGACATATCTAGTTAGTGAGATATCGTAAGGTATAAAGAATAGACACGCTATGCCTTCTCATGAAAAAATTAGTTTGATAAGAGCATCAAATGTTAGGCAGAATCGAAATACTTACCGAAACACACGTACGTGTGAACATGAACTAAATTGTGTAAAAGTGTTGTTTTTGTGGCTGTAGTGGTTGTAGGTGTGGTTGTTATAGCTGTTGTAGTTGTTGTGGCGATTGTGGATGATGAAGGTGCAAGCGAAAGAGGAAGTCACACTGATTAATGACCAGCTGGGAACCTGGTTATGGCTTACTACACCCTACCACGTTCCATCCTATAACCCGCTCGCGAATCAGCATAAACTCGTACAAATTTTTAATTTTTTTTTAATTTATGTGTAATATTTTGGCTGCTGAAACTACAAAAAGTATGATTAACAATTGAATTTAATGTCATTTTGCAATGATGGTTCGTAATTTTTTATGTCAGGAATGTGAAATCAAAATTCGCCAACGTGCTATCGATAGAAGGGAATGAATAATAATCAAAAAAATTGTTTTATTCGTGTATGATTGTTTCTCGTGTTCGTGTTTGTGCACCTTTTAATTAAAAGTAAAAAAAATAAGTCCTCACGACTTGCTCTCCGTGTCTGTCCATGTATCAATTTTATCTCTAATCTAATTTATACATTTGTGGTCACGCGCGTTGCTACGACGACGTTGTCCTGTGCGATTTTTTCCCACTGTGTTTCATTTCAACGAACTTCAGGGCTGGTTGAAATTGGTTTTTATTTTACAAATACTTTTGATGGAAATTATTTCACTTGAATGAGATGCATCGAAAGGAGATTACAGCAGGCATGTGTTTCGTTACTTCACGTAATAAATAATAATAATAATAATAATAATAATAACAATAATGATAATGTGAAGTTTTAATGTGGCAAAGACTGTACAACAGTAGCAGAAAGCACTAATACAGAGAATCGTTCCTGACGGATCAAAAGTTAGGCACGATCATTTTAAATTCAATAAAAAGTTACTATCTAACATTTCAAACATTTTTTCAAACATCAATTGAGATTAGTTTGAGAATGAGGAAATCACATGGAATGATCCGGATGTTTTTTCAAGCACGGTCCGTGGAAATGAGCGTACAACTCTATATAACCTGGCTGTAAAAATGTGTTATGATGTATGTGTAGTTGTATGTGTGTATTGGTAAAATATTTTTTCTGCGTACGTGTGTTTGTGCACGTGATAGTGTAGTGATTTGGCGTGTGTGTTTGAGTATGTGTGTGTGTTTTGGTGATTAACTACGTGTGTGTTTGTGTATTGCATGAGTGTATGCATGTATTGATGTTGGCAATTATATTTTTGTTCGTTTGTATGTGTATGTGTGTATGTCTGTGTGTGTGTATATGTGTGTCTGTGTATATATATATGTGTGTGTGTGTATCGATACGTCAAAAGGTTGAATTAGTTGCTATCGCAGATGTTATATTTTCATAATTATTGTGGTTGTTACATTTTCTGGAAGATGGCTCCACCACGGTTTGTTGATAAGCAATAAAAGTGGATCTATGTGCCAGCGCTCTGTGGTGAGGAGCTTTTTATGTTTCTCATTATGGTGGTGGTGATATGGGTGGAGGTGATGATATGGACGATGATGATAATATTTATATTTACATAAAAATGTTACATTTACATTTCTGAATTGAAGTAGCACCTGTTTGGTGTTGTCATAGAAATTAAAGTTGATTAAATTAATTGATTAGATTAATAAGAAATTAAACCTTCTTATTTTAAACTCATTTTTCTATGATGATTCGCGAGTTTTTAGTTGCAATAAATTGATTAAATCTGGTTAAATCTATTTATAACGACAAAAACAAACCCATCATCATCTGATTTGAAATTTGAATAAAGGAAAAACTAAAAATTTCATAAGCAAGATACCATGCTAGTTTGAAGCCATCAACTGCAAACACTAAGCCGGAAAAAGTAGTAGTTGGTCGCATACATGAAAAGATCTGATAGGGTAAGAGTAGAGAGGTTCAGCGTGTTTGCGCGCGTGTACATGCAATTTATTCATTTAATCAAGTAAATAGACATGGAATCACTCATGCGTAACGTATCACCGTGGTTACTCAGAGGCGTGCTTTCGTGTCAAGTTCGCTTTTTTTTGGTTTACTTTCATTTTTGTGATTTTTTTTCACAGAAAAAGTTGAAATGTAATTTTGTTGCATACTTTTGAAAGATACCATCAGGTCTTAAAAAATTAATTTCTAATGATACTTATTAACTGGTGAATATTTTAATTTAGTTAAAGTACTGTGTGTATACGGTAAACCGGTTCTAAGACTGGTTAATCAAGATCGTAAAGAAAGTTTCAAATAGGTGCTTCAAATATGAAGCTGCTTCAACTTTTATGACGAGATGGAATACAGTTCAATTTTTATGTACTTGGTCATTATTTATACAAAATGTAACATTTCAATAAACAATAGTTTTTAAAATAAGTTATTCAAAGTTTATAGCTAAAAATTAAAAGCTTTCATCAATGCAAAGCAATTATTTTTTAGAGAATAATCAAAAAATTGTAGAACATTAAACTTTCTGTTTGACAAGCATTTATTAAAAAGTTTATTAACTTTCGTTTTCCACTTTGTAAAATTTTAATTAATAATAACCACAGTTTAGTGAATGCTCTCAGAAAGTGTCAAATATAGATTCACATTGTTCGTATTAATCTTAATTATTATTATTATTAATAATATAATAGTATGAATTACTTTTTTAAAGAGATCATCCCGTACAGTACGCACACACAGCAGAGCCTAACAATGGCGATGTTACGTAAAAATATACAAGGGAGATTTCGTGGCACTGAACCATTTAGTTCGTTTTATAGCAATCTCACACACGACGCGACACAAAACCACATAACACAACCCATTTCAGCACAAAACCACATAGCACAACATAACAACAAAAAACCACATAACACAACACAACCCACCGCAACACAAAACCACATAACACAGCACAACAACGCTACACAGCACAATGGCTTATTACACCAGGCAGTATATTCACTACGAATTTCTTTGCTTATCAAATGATTCATATAAGCTCTCTTTTCGAAATTTTGTCTAAAGTTCAATGAAATAAGAACTGAAATCTATTGATTGGACCAATTCCTCAATTCAAATAAATTCAATATTTATAGATTCAGCTACAGCTGCACCAAACACATGTTACACGCGTTAACACATTAACACGCGTTGTGTGAATAACCACATCTCTTCAGTGGTACACCCAGATAGTTTGCTCAAGCAAGGATATGATATCGTGTAAAGGATATGATATAAAATAAGGATATGATATCAACTTCATAGAGAACTCAAAAAATCAAGAATCATCAACTTGCATTGTTTAGTTTTTGAATAGAAACTACAATTGCAGTTTTCAAAGAATCACTAGAGTAAGGGAGATTTATTGAATTTGATAAGTTTCCACCAAGCATTGGACTGAGAAGAAATTTTTTTTGCGAGTCTCGAGCGTTGTTAGCACAATACAAGCGAGATGTTGACTGATCGAAACTGAGTTCGCGAGCCTGTGCAACTCCCGTTTCGAAAACTTCAGAATTCTGTCAGTGCGAATCGTTCTGTGCTGCAACAATGCAGTAATTATGGCAGACGACAATTACTACCCTGCTACTATTGATATTACTTTTGTGCTTCCCTCTAAGTACGAATAAATACTTTTTTTCAACATTTTTCATAGAATTTCTTTCATTTCTCAGTGATGTTGATAAGAAAAAAAATTTCGTAGGTTTTAACATGAAGGAAAAATCTGTTTAAACCGAGGAATGAATGGATGTTGTTCATAGTATATGAAATTTTTGCTACTGCTAAGAGTGATAATCAATAGCGTAGCCAGAAATTTTTTGTGAGGAGCAATATTTGTAGGAAAAACATGGTGATCTTTCCGCATAATTATTTAAAACGCAATTTGCTATTAAAACATGAGGTCCTGTACAAAAATTGCCTTCATTTCATCGTCGTGGTGAGATAGGAAATTGTTTTCGACTCAAGTATTTAAACAAACATTTACGAAGATTTCGTTCAGTTTAAACGAAACCCAAGATTAGGAAACAATTTTTAAAATGAATCAAATAGAAACTGGAAGCCAGTAAAACATAGAAAAGAGTATTCGAAAGCTTAAGGTTGTATGTGTGTTTAGGATAAGCAGGGCGGTTTCATTTAGAATGGCCGTGGTTTCTGATAGACGTACGGGAGGTTATATATAAGAGCAAATTACAAGCATCTACCCTGGTAGGATCAGACAGACGTCCACCATGATTACAGATACATATTGCTCTTAAATATATTCGATTATTTTATATCGGTATGGTACTGTAGTTTACTTTTATTGTTGTTGTTATTATTATTGCATTTATTTTTTTTATTTATTTATTTTTTTTATTTTTTTTCATTAGTTTTTTTAATACTATTTCATATTATTATTATAGTTTTTTGGACATTTAAATTATTACCACATGTTAGATATGAGCACATGGATTTTAATCTACGCTCATTATTAAATGTTATGTTGAAATGTTATGTTATTAACAGAAACATCGCTTGTGGTCAGGTGTCATATTAGTTCCATCCAACACAAGTTGAGAGCTGTATAATTCAATGATGTCCGCAGTATGTTCATCGAAAGAAAGATATTTGTGAACGAAATTGACGTTGAAAACTTGAAGTGCAAATATTTGAAAACCTTCAGAAATTTTTGAGAAGTATTTAAAAAATTAATCATATTTAGAAATATTGAAAAACATTTAAAACATTCAGAAACACTGTTTGAAGACGTTAAGAAATTAGAGATATAAGAGATGCTTGGTTTGGTTACTGGTCGTAAATGGAAAGAACTACAAACGAATTGCACTTGAAAATGAAAAAAATGCATTAATCGTATCAAATATAGATAAGAATAAAAACACTCTTTTTTTATGATACCCAAAAATTAAAAATAGCGCCGAAAATTTTTTCTCAAAAAATTTGTAGCTCCTCTGCGTTTGAAATGAACGCGTGTAGCAGTAAACATGCGAGTATTATCTTTTTATACTGCCAAAAATGTAATACATCACCACAGGAAAACACGTAGGCACATGCATACTTGTACTTGGTACTTGAGTCTTCTCCGCTTATGTAAGTAATAGTTTTCAAGTATTGTATCTGTTTCTGAGACTCGTGTTCTTCAACTGCACTTGATGCATTCGTGCCTGCAGTGTTGCTTAGAAGTTGTGCTCAAAAGCAAAATATAGCGTTAAGTACTTTTATTTCTGGCCTGTCTGCAATTCAAAAATTTTCATTTATTGCAAATTGAAGATTTAAAAAAAATTTTGAAACATTTTCAGCGCTCACTGCTCGCGAACTGCCACCCTGGCTGTCGATATTCGAGTTGTTCAACACATACAATATTTAATTAATTTTAATTAATTACAAAAATATTTCGCGATCACTTACTTATAATTAGCTCATGTAACTAAACTTACAAAACCAAATCAACATTAATTTCATTATGATCTTTGACATTGAACATCATCATCGAGCACGGTCAGAAGAATGGGAGCCAATAATTTTGAGATGAAAAACAAACGGAGGCAGATGATGGTCAGCTTGATGTATGTGCACTCCCATTGCAGTCCGCTGAAGCGCAACTTGCAATCGCATAAACACAATGATATGTATAAACTTACGTACATACGCACGGGCCTATTCCACATGTGCTTACCCACGTACTTACGAATCTACCTATGTACCTACTTACGCACCTATCTATGGTATATTATTAAGCACCCGCCAAGTTTTGTCCAACATTTGGATTGATGTTATTTAGGTACATTCTTAAGAATGTATTATTGATGCCTAAGTATATATTCTATATTATAAAAACGTGGATGAACCAACGAGTTAGTCATTAAATAATTGATGTCTTTAAATTTATAAATTATATTTACTACAACATCCATTAAAATCATTATCCTTGCTATTTCTTCAAACATTAGTTTTTTTCCGTAAAAATCTCTGTCGTTGAAATTTAATTAACATCTTCAAAACGCAAAAACAGGTGTTTCCATGATCATCTTTAAGCTGGAAACATGTTCACACGTGTGTAAGAAAGCGTCACTTAACTAATAAACGAGAAGATTTAAGCCCAGGCAGACATATGCGCGTGTCGTCAAAGTTTATTAATAAACGTTTATTAATTATCACAAAAATACGGAGGTATAGTAAATTGGGAAGTTATGTACATTGAAATATATAAAAATAAAATGTTTTATTTTTACTGTAATGAACTCTAATTTAATGAAACATTATGACAATAGTTAATTTATTAATGTATTTACCAAATTAATTCAACCAAATGATAAATTAATCGAGCAAAGTGAAAAACCAAGAATCATGTTAAATGGCTTGCTATCACGCACAACCAACTGTACTGACAACTAGTTTAAAGGGATCTGTCATGTCAGTGAATTTTTAAGATAATATTTGACCAGTTATTTTTATTTCTTTTTCAACAACAGACCAAGTTCTACCATCGAAGATAACGCACAGCACATTTTAACGAACGAATGGGTGGGTGCACTGCATACAATTATTTTGTTCATGTAAAATATATTATTGAATGTTTACATTAGCTACTAAATAAATATAAGCACAATTATGTTCCTATATCTCGGAAATGAAGGGAAATATTTAAATGATATACAAATAAATAGTATAAAAAATGAACTTCTAGGTTGTACATTGATATGTTTTAATGTACTCTAATGTATTTTAATGTATTTTCAAAATTTTGATATAACAAGATCTTATCAAAGCGGAAGAACTTCGGAGGATTGGATTAAATTGGGAAATTATAGTTTTGCCATTTTTTTCCAAACCTTTAAAATATTAAAACATCCAATAAATGTGTGGAGACCATCTAAGTTTTAAAACATCACGTAGGGTATCAATGATATCCCACTGAATAAAACAGAGACATGCTACACAAAAAAGTATTTAAATAAGGAGTGTTGAATTTTTCATAATAAGTAGGTAAAATAATGAACTATATATTAAGCAAAAACATCAAAATGTGTTAGTTTGAAATTTTGAAAAATTAGTGATGTCATCTTCTATAGCTTATTGTTACAACTTTCTATTGCTTCATTAGCTCATAAAATGTTTGTAGAAAGGGGTACAACTGTTTGGTACATAACCAGGCTAAATCAGGTCTCTCACTTTATTAAATATTAGCTCAAAAATCGTATGATCTAATAGTAGGAAGATGACTTACACTTAATGATAGTTCAATTATTCAATCGCAAGCGGCGTTTGCTACTGAATTAAAACTAACTACACATAAGTCACACATTCCATTAAAACACTTGAAATTTTTTGCAAATAACAAGACAAAAAATAATAAAAATCCCATTACTCAAAATAATTAAAAAAATTTTGTTCTGAAGTAGTTTTCTGTTTTTGAAGAGGAAAGCCAGAGGAATGTTTGAGCGAGTATGATGGAGCAGGTATTCATCACTTAGTCGTTTTCCTTTCAAATGGGTTCTTTCGTTATTAACGTAAAAGTATGAAATAAAATTTCTTATGATTTTACTTTTACTGATTTGAATTTATGCTTGAGGAAATAAATTAAATAATAATTAAATAAATGAATAAAAAATAAATAAACATATAAATAGATAATTGAATAGATAATTATATGTGTGTGCGTGTGTGTGTGTGTGTGCGTGTATGAGTGCGCGCGTGTGTGTGTCACTTTTTAAATATTCGGAAAATTATAAATTATCCAAATTCCCTTTCAACAGA
This sequence comes from Helobdella robusta, assembly GCF_000326865.2. Taxonomy (NCBI): domain Eukaryota; kingdom Metazoa; phylum Annelida; class Clitellata; order Rhynchobdellida; family Glossiphoniidae; genus Helobdella; species Helobdella robusta. The sequence goes on from NW_008703942.1 coordinate 1,059,561, forward strand.
ATATGTTTATGTATAATGTAACACGTAGACGAACGTCATGCAATTATTTCGAACATTTACAAATTAGTTTATAAATCAGAGATGGCATCTCCAACGTCAATCATTCTCCTACACATGCCCTCAGAAGCCTCATCTAACTTTCAGAGGTTGACGAAATAATTGAAACTCCAAACAAATTATCTTCTTCTTAAACTCATTTTTTTAACTTTAAACAAGTTACATGCTTTTTGAAATGAGCGTTTCAGATATCGGTGAAGGAAACATATTTTGAAATTTATGCCAACAAATTATAATTTATTTTGTGGTGAAATGATCAAGTTTTATCAAATTTTATAAAACGATTTCAATTGCAATGATGTATGTCGTCTCATTTTTCAAATGGAAAATCGAGATTGCTCATTTAAAACAAATTGATATTGTTTTGCTTCATGATCTGTAAAAAAGAACTGAGATGGATGTTTTACCTTTTCATGAAATTTTATTTTATTTCTATGTCAATATGTCTGTCAATATGCATAATTTTTGGTTATTTAATTTGTTTTTAAAAATAATTTTATTTCATTTGAAAAACGAATAATTTTACATTGAGATAAGGTAGATTTGAAATTTATAAAATCTTCTTAATTAAACGAAAATTGTAAAATTCCATACAAAACATCTGATTTGGACATGCCGTTGGGAGTTATTTTTATTCACGTATAACTTTTAAAGAAAAATAAATTCTGAACTGTGTATAAAAATGAAAGTTGGCACGGTGTACGTGTGTGTCAGACGATAATAAACAGAACTCGCGCGGGTCTTAAATTATTTCTGAACTGAAAATAGAAAATAGCTTGAATGGAAATTATTAATATAAATATTTAAACATCCTCTCGTAAAAACATTCTGAACTGATTTTTGATAAAAATTAAACGAGAATTAACTAACTCGTTACGATGTTTCTTTGATCACTACTTTGAATACAACATTGTATATTTTATCTAGTTGTCAATTGAGAATTGTTGCATTCGTAATAAACAAATCCAAATCTACATAACTTCTTTTTTTAAAACCAATCACAGTAATTTTGTCTGTCTGATACTTTTGTTTGTCTGCTTGACGAGACCAAACTATTTTCAACAGATGAATACAAAAAAATGAATAAAATGAAAAAATTGTGACGTATAATTTGAATTATTGCTAAAAATAACAAATGCGACAGCATGAATCGCAAGAAATAAGAGGCGCAAAGGCCAACTTGTTCAAAAACTTAATTACTGTATCCACATCAACAAACACGCATAGATAGATAATAGATTATAACAACTAGATAGATAGATAGACAGATAGATCGATGGATTGATTGATAGATAGATAGACAAAGAGATAGATATATGGATGGATGGATGGATGGATGGATGGATAGATAAACAAATGTATAGATAGGTAGATACAGGCTGCATACGACCCATCACACACCGCAAGATAACGTAAATGAATTTGTTTCCATGGAAGAAGACAAGAAAGCGAAGGCGAGAGTTATTAGAGCTTGTTGCAATAACTTGTTACCATTAAATCAAACTTGGGTCTCAATCACACGTACACACATGCACACGCATTGGAATTACATACGTACACATACACATACATACATACATACATACATACATCTACCTATATGCATTCATGTACATCTACCTATTCACACACATACATTCACGTACACATTCATACGGCAAACAAAAGTACATATATTCAAATATACGTACCTACATACATACCTGCATACATACACGCACAAACACAAAAAAAACACATGCAAGAAAGCGTGAACGTTGAAGCTGAGGAAATGATTACATTTGCCTGATGTGATGTGATGCGATGTGATGTGATGGTTTTATGATGTTGTAAGATTGCAATGTTGTGATCTGATCTGATGTTGTAGTAAACTTCATAAAGAAAATGACATTTGGTCCATTATTGCTCAGGGATTAGTCCCTTCGTCATCATTCTCTCTCTCTCTCTCTCCTCTCTCTTTTTCCACTATCGCTCTCCTTATTTCTTCTTTTCTTCATCAGCACCTCTTTCATTTTTCTTTTTCATTAATTTCATTCAGCCTATCACCCACGCCACTATGACAGAGAGGACCCTTCATTGAAGTGATTGAGTGATATTAAGTGGCGACTTTAAAAGACATCGTGTGCAACGAACGAGGAAATTATTTCCATGGATCATTGTCTTCATTAGCATCGCTTTTATCAACGTCATGTTTTGAGAGATTGAATGATTGATTGATTGATATTATCTGATTGATTGATTGATATCTTTTGATTGATTGATATTATCTGATTGATTGATTGATATCATTTGATTGATTGATATTATCTGATTGATTGATTGATTGATATCACTTGATTGATTGATATTATCTGATTGATTGATATCATTTGATTAATTGATTGATTGATATCACTTGATTGATTGATATCATCTGATTGATTGATTGATTGATTGATTGATTGATTGATTGATTGATTGATTGATTGATTGATTGATTGATTGATATCATTTGATTGATTGATTGATATCATTTGATTGATTGATTGATATTATCTGATTGATTGATATCATTTGATTGATTGATTGATATAACTTGATTGATTGATATCATTTGATTGATTGATTGATATCCTTTGATTGATTGATTGATATTATCTGATTGATTGATATCATTTGATTGATTGATATCATTTGATTGATTGATGTTATTTGATTGATTAATTGATCATTTGATTGATTGATTGATTGATATTATCTGATTGATTGATTGATTGATTGATTGATTGATTGATTGATTGATATTGTTTGATTGATTGATATTATCTGATTGATTGATTTATTGATATCACTTGATTGATTGATTGATATCATTTGATTGATTGATTGATTGATGTTATTTGATTGATTAATTGATCATTTGATTAATTGATTGATTCATATTATCTGATTGATTGATTGATTAATATCATTTGATTGATTGATATTATCTGATTGATTGATTTATTGATATCACTTAATTGATTGATTGATATCACTTGATTGATTGATATCATTTGTAAAGAAATAAAAAAAGGGATGACGATATGATGAGGAAGATAATGTTGATGATCGCACTGGTGATGATGATGGTGATGATTGTGAGATGATATAATGTTGATAGTATTGATGATGATACTGACGTTGATCGTAATGATAATGGTGAAGATGATGATGATTGTGAGATGATGACCATTATACGATGATGACGATGATGATTGTGATGGTAACAAAGTAAATGTCAGTCTATCAATCATTATTATTATCATTCTTTTCCTATCAAAAATCCATTTCTCTTTAGCGTCATCATCATCGTCATCGTCGACATCACCAGCATCATCACGATCAACATTAACATCATTGCCCTAATCCTTTTGATCATCATAAACATCATCATCACCCTCGTTATCATCGTCATATCGTCTTCATCATTACTATTATCATACACCAATTTTTTCATCCTCATAAACATATTTTTCCATCATCATTATCATCATCGTCGTCTTTGTTCTTCTCCTTTTCTTCCTCAACGTAATTGTTATCATTGTCATCATCATCGTCATCATCGTCATCCAGTTGACGCAACTTCATCATTTTAATCATTATTGTTCATATCACATCATAATCATATCACATTCATTCATAAACATTTTTTTCAAAATTAAATTCAGAAACAGGAGAAAAAATGAAATGAGGTTTTGCTCTCCGGATTTGAAGTTTTGTTATCCGGATTTGAAGTTTTGTTATCCGGATTTGAAGTTTTGTTATCCGGATTTAAAGTTTCGTTATCTAGATTTAAGAGTTTTTTTTATCTGGATTTGAAGTTTCGTTATCTGAGTGAGCTGCGTTAGTTGATCCCTTTGTTTCATTACGTTACGTAGCACTTCGCTGTTCACTCGTTGATATGCATTGCTTATGATGCTTTTGTAAGTTTTCATGAAGATTGCTATTTTTGTTAGGTACTTAATCACTGTCTATCTCTTAATCATGTCATAATTATCATCATATCATATCATCGTCATAACCATCAGATATCATCGTCATGATTATCATATATCACACTATCGTCATTACGATCTGCATGTTTACGATCATCATCTCAGTCATCGGCCATCAGCGTTGCAATTGAAAATCAATCGTCGTCATTTTGAACAGTTTTAATTTCAATGTTAACGAAGTCCGTAAAGACAATCAAATGCACCCCAAACAAATAAACTTCGATGAAACTTGCAGTAAAAAACTAGCAACCAAACGCTTACTACATTCACTTATAAAATCATAACAAAAATCAAATTATTTCAATAAAACAACAATAACAGTCACACATTAACAACCACACAACAACAACAACAAAAACAACAACAACAACCACACAGTACTACAACAATAACATTATTGACATTAATAACAACAATCGCATAACGCACTCCTAAACCATATTGCATGTGTAGCGGCACTCTCCTAATACTCTGATTTATAAGCAGACTGACTGCCTGCCTGGCTAGCGGTACTGTGCCATAAAAGCTTTCTATATTAATAAAGCACTGAGCTTCGTTTTGCTTATCAGAGTCATCACGATTGTTTTCACGTCAGCAGTGCCTCACTTTTTCACTGTTGTTGTAATTGCCTGCCATGTTAATTTCTCAATTGTAATAACTCGTTATAATCGTTACTTATAAATCTTAACGACAGGCTAACAAGCTGTCACGTTCCGAAAGCAAAATATTTAAATGAAGTTTTGCACGTGAAGGGGTTTGCAGATTGAAGTTGCTTAAGATACTTTCAGCCTCGTCGGGTTCAAAAAAAAATTAATAAGAGATGTCAACTCATTTGGAGTTTGTTAAAAATTTAAACGTTTGAAATTCGTTGATGTGTTCTTATGGTATCATCGGCTGACGTCATTACCTGGAAAAACAAAATTTGGTGGTGCAGCTTTTTCACAAAGAAATTTAATAAATGTGGAGACATCATGTAAAATACCCGAGTGTGACCGAGCTGATTCACTGTTGACCAGCTCACCGATGATTTCATGCAATGCTATCAAATTCTTCCGATTTTTGCCATTTTTAAAGACTTCATTTGACGACGTAAATTATTTTCAGGCTTTCAGCATAATCTTCATTGCTGTGAGCTATAAGTTCCAAATTCACCTTTGCAAAATAAAAACATCACCACATCACATTCGTTTATTAGCACAACATTGCATCAACATACAACTCTTTCATATAAAAACTTTCATATAACAACACCACATCAGCGTTACAGCAGTATGACATCAACACAACAACGTTTGTTCAACATCAGAGCATTGCAGTTTTGTTAGAAATGTAAGCGTGCATGGATAAATGCATGCATGCATGGTCCATGAACGATTAGAAGATGCATTAGCATTTGTAATCTTTACGACTATCCCGTAAACATCAAAATTAATGCTTGCATATTTTATGAGTCTGTAACATACACACATACACTACAAACACGCAGACCCACACTCACACACGCACTCACACAGACCTACACACACAAGCAAAAATAAAGAATAAGAGAAGGAGAGGCAGAATAGAAGAGAGACAAACAATTTGCTCTTGCGCCAAAGATGAATGCGTGCAGTTACCAAATTTTTCTTGTATTACGTTATCCGCAATATATTATTCTCTATTACTTTCGCTTTAATAGGCAAATACAGTTATGAGCAGAACGAGATTTAGCCAGCGGAGTAAGAGAGAACGACGTTAATGATGTTAGCTACGATGGATGTGCTGGAGCTGCAACTTTTGTCATTCTTTTTTCCGAGTTCCTTCACGTTTGTGTGCGTTTTGGTGTGACTGACAGTGAAATTTAGAAATTTGCTCCAATGTCTGGCATTGCGTTTTGCAAGTGTTTGCGAGTGAGTGCATGCATAATATTCTGCGTTTTCGTAAGCTTAAGTGTTCATAAATAATTGTAACCTGCCTTACTGACTGACCGATGGATATTTTTTTTTTAGAAAATCTTGGAACTATTTTGGGATTTCGTTGGAAATGCTTTTGTGTGAATGTTTATTCATCGCATGTGCACTCAGTGAAAAGTTCCCATTCACATGCACATTATATTAACGTACACTGAATTTATTTGTGTGAATTGTTTCCCAACATTGTTTTTTCTATGTGGAGTAACAAGATGCCCAAAAAAATTTGGCAGAACGAATGAGCCATCCACTCTGTAAGTTATAAAGAAGAAGCATGCTTATGAATTTGTAAAGAGAGCATAAATATTTAATATGAAGACTAGAACGATGACGAAGCAATACATATGCATGCATACATGCATGGGTACTATTGTACAAACATAGGTACATAAACACACAGATGCATGCATACATGGTATGTATAGACACGTACAAATAAACAAACCAGTAAATATATAAAATACAAACATGCATGAATACGTTCGTACAAATACACACACACATGGGTACAAACATTCATCGTTTTACTTGTCAATGCACACGTACACACACACGTCCAGTCAGCTGCCTATAAGACAATTTTGAGTAATGCAGCTACGTGGGTTGAGATGTACTACTAACTGGGCGTGAAGTACAATTTTCATTCAGTTTAATTCAAGTTTTTAAACATTCATCATTAAATTTCGTGTTCGTATATGAAGTAAAATGAAAAATCTATAAGAATAAATAAATCAACCTATTAACTAATTAACTAATAAACAATATATCAGACTTTCAGATAAACAAACAAACTAACAAATACAAAAATGAACATGTACACATAAACACCAACCAATTAAAATTAATAATGATGGCAAACAACCTCATATGATTTTGAAAACTACAAAGTAATCACAAGCACAATTATTTAATGTTTCTACTAATAATTTATCTCTTCAGTAATGTTAAAACAAATGTTACTCTTATCTGTAGAACCGTAACAGCATATTATACTTGTTAACTACTGCAGTTCAGTGTTATAAAACTAGCGTTATGTTATCAAATCCAGAATCCCAATAGTTTCTTTAACAATTGTAGTCTCAGTTTTTTTCAGAGGTTTCAACAAAAAACTCACAATGTATTTGAATACACGTGAATCGAATCAACGGATAACATGCTTTTTATCTAATAAGCTTGAATCTCTATGCAATCGAACCTAGTCACTACAACTGCAGCTTCTGACACCTTAACCATTTCACCACTCTGTGTTGTTATTTGTTACCAGTTATTTATTTATTTTTTTAATAGCTTTTTATTAATTTATAAAAAGTATTCCAATCAATGAAATCTCATTGGATTTAACATGCACATTTGTGTGTGTGTGTGTGTGTGTGTGTGTGTGCGTGTAGTGTTTGAAATATGTGAATATTTCTTTCATAATTAATGTTGGTGAAGATGTTGGGTTGGATGTTTGAGTAATGTGTTTAATGGCGCGATCAACATTGGTGATGTTTACCGTCGTTGAGGCTGTTGAGATTGTTGATGTTATTAATGTTTTTGAAATTGTTGACGTTGCCGATGTTGCTGAAATTGTTGATGTTTGTATGATGTCATTAACAATGATGACGTTGATGATAAAATTAGACATGATGGTACTAATGTGACCCTCAAGATCGGTGATGCGAGTGGAAGCAATGACCAACAATGATAATGAGGATGATAATGAGATGAAACATGATGATGTCACTGACGATGTCACTGATGATGTCACTGATGATGTCACTGATGATGTCACTGATGGGACCAGTAGTGACGGTGGTGGTTTAACGAATAAACAATGACTCACTCTATATCTCTCACACACTGCATATGTGTATGTATATTTTTATCCATTTTACAAATGCTTTCCTGGTTGATTAAACATGATCAATTCAGCAATAATGTTGATGATCGATGTAATGATGCTATCAAGAATGATGATGAAAAAGAAGATGATGACAATGAAGAAGAAGAAGATGATAATAGTGTCAATGCATGTCAGCATATCACTTTAATCACTGCACCGTCGCTTTCCCCAATGATAACAAATTGATGGTTTGCTAGAGGCTAGGATGATGATGGTGATGATGACACAGATATATAAATATATATATATATATATATATATATATATATATATATATATATATATATATGATGAGGACTTTGATGATGACAGATTTGCATATGATGATGTCTGTTACTATAGCAATGATGAAATTGTGGCATGCTACTGCTGCTGCTGATTATGAATGAATGAATAAGTTAATTAAAAGATGTTGGTGGTGTTGATGATAATGTTAATAAGGAAAAAGACGGCAATGCTGATGATAATGTTGACGCGAAAGACAACCTGCATTTTGCAATCAAACGATGACAAATAGAAAATATGGCTTGTGATGATGTGTTCAATGAATGATGGATCGATGTGCAGATGGATGTGTGTATGTATGTATGTATGTATATATATATGTATGTATGTATGTATGTATTATTATTATTATTATTATTATTATCAACAATTTATTAAGCGCATTATAAAATTTAAATTTCTCGAAAGCGCTCTCTATTATAAATGAAATCAGTGAAGGTCAATAAAGTACAAATCAATAAAGTATTTCTATGTCAAAATAAATATGTTTTTAAGTTCCTCTTAAAATCATCAAGCTTTAGTCCAGGCATTCTGAGCGATTGCGGAAGACTGTTCCACTCAATTGGTCCTGACGAGGCAATATTTCTAGTTGCAGTTTGTAGTTGAGTTGTTGTCACTGCCAGTAGGTTGGCATAGTCTGATCTCTATTTTACACCTGTTTAAAAAGCTGGTTTTTTAAGATTTTATTTACTAGATATACTGGTAACAACCCGTTCATAGCCTTATACATAGTCACACAAATCTTATAGTTGATTCTTTTTTTCACTGTTAGCCAATGTAGGTCTCTTAAAATGGGTGTCACATGGTCATACTTTCTACATCCAACAGTTATTTTTGCAGCTCTCTTCTGTATTGATTGAAGAAAAGCAATAAATCTCTATGGTAATCCATTGAACAAGCTATTACAGTAGTCTAACCGTGAATGAACAAACGCATGAATTAGTGTTTGCATGGTTGTTTGATGTAAATATTTTAGAACGCGGTATAACTGGCAAAGCTGATAAGAATGTATGTATGTATGTATGTATGTATATATGTATGTTAAAACCAAAACGTGATGAATGACACCAAACAGTCAAACATCTGATTAAAAGGGTTAACACTTTAATGTATCGTTAGTCTCACACGTCGGCGTTTAAATTAATATTTTCCGACACACAAACACGCAGAAATCGCTGCAACAAACACGAGATGTGGTTTATTGCAAAAAAGAACTCTCTGTTGTCACCTGACCGAATACCAATCATTTTACACAATGTTTTAATAAATTTTGAAGTATTGGGGTTCATGGGTCCAAGGACCTCGATACATATTGGCAAAAAATCTAAGGAAGGCAGGGCGTGTTGATATTTTTTAATTTTTTCGTCCGATGCCCTGATTGCAGCCATACCACATTCTTTGCTGGTAAGGTGAACGTAGCGTTCGGCCCAGGTACCAGGAACCGTAACATCCCAAGCCAAACATTTACCAGCTCTCCAGGGAGTAAGAGTACAACCGTCTGGTCGCTTGCCATCTTGCACTGAAATGCCAGATGGTTCCTTCAAAACAGGAATAGAAGCTTTAGAAAAAAGCCGGCAAATGTAATCATTCAAAGCTGAATGACGAAGTTGACGGCCTCCACCTAAACGGCAAACCAAACCATGATGACCAAATTCGTCCGCCTCCGCGCCGCAACGACACAGATATTTATTTTGTATACTTAGGCCAAGTCTGAAACCAACGGCAAATCTAACAGACTCGTCATCGAGTCTGGTGCCTACGGAAGTGTTGGGCCACGACCTCAAACAACCACAACTAACATCACTAGTTGCAGCCAATAAGCGGGCGGAGGAAGAAGCACCGACACCAGAAGACAGAAGTTCATGAAAAGTCTTCTTATATTGCTCATCTAAAATTTGAGCTTGTGAAGGGCTTTCAGGTGTGGTCGGCAGAGGTGGGATGTCACAGCAACAACAAAATCGGCAAAGCAAGGCGGACTGGAGGTCAAGAGTGGCAGCGGCAGAAGATTTATAGACGATTGGTGCCAACTGAACCACACTGAGTAACCCCAGACCACCATACCGCACCGGCAGCTAAGCCTGGGACCAGCCACTGTCAGTCAAATGAACATTGCAAATGGCTGACAAGGCGGTACGCAAAACATCATCAAATCTGCCCAGCAACGATGGGTTAATGTAGCTGGATGTACGAAGAAAATACATCATTTTGGGCAAACTGAGGGCGCTTCGGACAATAGTCAGGGCGTCGTGGGCGGAGAGATGAGACACTCGGTCGAGGGCGAACTTAAGTTCTGAAAAATTTTTTATCAAAAAATTTAATTTGGGAGTCGCCCTCGAACAAGGGTGTGCCCAAAAGACTTAAATTTGATTGATTGATGTATGTATGTATGTATGTATGTATGTATGTATGTATGTATGTATGTATTATTATTATTATAAAGAGAAAACTATCAAATTATAACTAATATTAACAACAAATAGCAAGAATGAAAAGAGATGAACTATAATAAAAAAATGTATGTATGTATTACAAGTCAATTTGTATGTATGTATGTATGTATATATGTATGTATGTATGTATGTATGTATGTATGTATGTATGTATGTATGTATGTATGTATGTATGTATGTATGTATGTATGTATGTATGTATGTATATATGTATGTATGTATGTATGTATGTATGTATGTATGTATGTATGTATGTATGTATGTATGTGTGTATGTTTGTAGGACCAAACATGTATGAACACATATTTTGAGGCGTTTCTATTTTTTTCCATGTTAGATTTATGCATCTGGTGTTCGCCAGTACATGTAATAAGTTTTTTTTTCTCATGTGCATAGAAACTCTCCAGGAAGCTTATTCACTTTCGCTGTTGTTCCAATGTGTGTGCTGCTTCTCTGTTCTGCTGTAAATTATATGTGTGTTTGTATGTATGTGTGTGTGAAGTGTGTTTTTTGTTTGTGTGTGCGTGTGCGTGCGTGTTTCATATTATTTATGACCTTGGTAAAAATTTGTTGTGGCTTTAACCTCTAGTTTCAAGTTTTTTTTTAGTTTAATAGAATTTAGATTTGAAATTACAATTAGCAGTTGCCGTTAAAATTGATCAGGTATAAGTGCGTTCGCTGGAGTTGATAGTTAGAAATGTGGATGGGTTTGTGGCTCAGTTGACAAATGTGCAAACAGAGGACAGATACTTACTTTCTCAGGTAGTGTGCAGTGCAGATTTTTAAAAATATTGAAACATCATGATCATTTCATTAAAACAAATTTAAATAATGAATTTTCAATAAAATATTTAATTTCCAATTTGAAGAAGCACGTAAACAGACTGAGAAACGGAAATAAATACAGTAGCGTAAAAATGGAGATATGGAGAAACATGTTCATGTTGGGATGGTTGACAGCCAGAAAGCAACCATACGTGCAACCAACCATGCAACCAACCATGCAACCAACCATGCAACCAACCATGCAACCGACCATGCAACTAACCATGCAACCGGGCAGACATCATTAATGATAATTTCTACTGATTCATCTCGTGCCAACCAATGTAGGTGGGTTATAAATAAACATCAGCATGCATGCATCATCCATCATTCAACATTGATTTCTTCTTAACGACTATCATTCGCTAGCTCTCCCTGATTAATGTCTCTGCTGCAGAAAGTCAAAAGTGTAATCGTTATATTAATATTCTAACTAGCACCCAATATTTCAACATTTTGGGGCTAAAATTTTATAGAATGGCAATAAATTTTGTACTAAAATCTTTTACAAGTCGAGGTTTCCCGCAGAGAAAGCAAAATCATAAATGTGATTATGTAGTTACTTAGATTAGTTTCTTGTTTCTATTACTGTTGGTATTGAAATAAACATTCAACAAAGTTTGCGTTTAAAGCAGTTGTGTTCATCTATCGGAAATCATGAACCTTCGGAATAACGAACACTTGCCGATCGTTGGAAGCTACAACACTGGTGATGGAAATACAGAGATCATTGAAGTTACAACATTGGCATTGGTAGTCAAGGATTACAACAATGTATATATCCGTTTATATTAATTTATGGAACTTTGGAAATCCGTTTTTTAATGAAAGATTTTTTCTTATTATTTTAATTTTTTTAAATTTTGTATAAGCCGTTAAAAGCCTCATGGGTTTTTGGTTTTATAAATAAATAGATAGATAAATAAAAAGTAAGAAATTATAAATTTGATTTAACGCCAATCCACCAGTCGGTATGTAACGCTAGGTAAATTATTTTATTTCATAAAAATTCATCAGATACATGCAATAGTTACTTTTTTATATTGTAATTATTATATTATTGCAATTTTTCCAAAACAATCAGTCTCGGTAATTATCTGGAATAAAAAAATTGCTGTCTGTCGCGGAAATGATTTCTTGTCGACGATTGTAATTAAGTTGTTTTACACTGTTACAACGTTACAGCATTTTATTCTATGTTGCTGAATGTTACTTCATATTTTACTGAATGTTACTATGTTACTGAATGTTACTTCATATGTGGCTGAATGTTACCATACTACTAAATGTTACTTTATATTGTTGTAACCCTTGACTCTCGTAACTACCAATACCAATGCTATAAATTCAATGATTTCTATATTTCCAACACCAGTGTTGTAGCTTCTAACGATCAAGTGTTCGTTATTTTGTAGGTTTAAGATTTCTGATAGATGAAAACAACTGTTTTAAACGCAAACTTTGTTAAACTTTTATTTGAATACCAACAGTAATAGAAACATCAAACCCATCCGAGTAACTACATGAATCACATTTACGACTTAGCATCAAACTTTGCCAGAAACATGACTGCAAACACGACTTCGCAGGACCAATATGCTAGATTTTTAGCATAAATTCAATATATGTCCACAATTTTTCATCCAAAGATTACTAATATAGCAAAGATAACAATAATCAAATATTAAATAATATAGCATAATTTGATCATTCCGGCAGTTATAACAATATGTTACTGAATGTTACTATGTAACGAAATGTTGCTTTGTATGCTACTGTGTGTTACTGTTGTACTGCATGTTACTGTACGTTTATATGTTAAGTTGCATCATTTGATCAACACATCAAACGACTTAGTATGGCGCTATTTTCCTTCATTAAATTAATGATTCATAGCGTTATAGAACACGAACAGAAACTGAACAGAGCTGAATTTTTTTGTAATCGACTGTTCTTACGATGGTGGACAAAAAACACAAACCAACAGAAAAAACAAACGAACGAACGAACGAACAAACGACCTACCAACCGAACTACCTAACGAAATAACGAAAGAGTAAACAAACAAACAAACAAACAACGAAAGGACGAACGAACGAACAAACAGACGAAACAAACGAACGAACAAATGGCAAACATAGGAAGTCTGTATGAAAAATAAATAGCGTATTTTATGATGTCAGCGATAGCACTGACATAACAACCTAATTTTAATATCTTCAATGAATAATAATAATAACAAAAACAACAACAACAACAACAATAATAATAATACTATTATTAATAATGATTATAAAGTCCGAAGTTGTAATAACAATAAAGCCAGCCATTGTCAAATGAATAATTTATAAAGATGATTGTGAGAGCAAATTGTTCTGACGATGATGATGATGGTGAGGTGGTTATGATGATGATGGTGGTGTGGTGGTTATGATGATGATGATGGGGTGATAATGATGATGATGTTAATATGTTATGGTGATGGCGATGATAATAATGGTGGTGATGTGATATGGTGATGATGATATTGATGTTGATGATGGTGATATGATGTTATAATGAAGACGACAATGAGGTAGTAATACGTAGTACGATGTGACGATGACGTCATAAAGATATGATAACGTCATAATGATGTTAAGACGACTATAACAATGATGATGTAATGAGGAGATGATGCCGATACAATAATAGTGATATCATCGCATAATGATAGCAAATTCTTTGATAGCAGGTTGATACTGTCGTTAATAACAGTATCTATATCTTGTACAACACTAATGATAGTTGGATAAGAGTATAATATTGAGTATAGTATTGTTTGGCAGATAATGATAATGTTGTGATGATGATAAGACGATAATAAACTTTATGTGATAACAACGTAGAAATGTGATAACATAAAGATGCAATGACTTGTTTAGACGAATTTAGAGAATGACGAGATGACATGAGGCTGATAGCAACGCACTGATAATGATGATTGTGTGAGTGAGGATGTAAGGATGACAAAAATGCTGGGAAGATAAAATGGCGATTAATATGATGACGTCATAATTTGGGCTGCAATTTGAGAATAACGAGAAAATTACCGTAAAAAGTTGATGGTAATAATATTGCGTAATGATATTAATACGATGATAATGACGTGAATATATGCTGGGGTGTCGTGAGGATGGTGATGATAGAATCGTAGACGATGATGATACGGTATCATTATGTTGATATGAACGATAGTGATATGAAATTGGGGTAAGGGATGATGATGATAGTCATCGTTATACTATTATTATTATTCTAGATAAAAATTATAAGATGATGTCGATGATGAAATAATTATGATATAGATATATAATTTGTGATGATGATGATGATGTGATGATGATGATGGCGATGATGGTATATAATCGATGTGATGATGATGATAATGATGATGATGATGTGATGATGAAGAAGAAGAAGATGATGATAATGATAATGATGGAGCATATAATGATGATGATAAGTACATGATGATGATGACGATGATGATGATAATAATGATGATGATGAATGATGAAGAATGATGATGATGATGACGATGATGAGGATGACGATGATGAGATGAATATGATGACACTTCAATTGCTAGACGGCATTTGCCACCAGCACGCTGAATTATTCACTAACAGCTCTTTTTATTTATTCCCTAATTGTTCATAAATAAAATATAATTGAAAATAAAATGGATTTCATTGATTTTTTTTATTTGTTGCTAGATGGTGTTATTCTGTTGCACTTTCAACTGCATGGTTGAAACTGTTTAGGTTTGCTTGTTTATTCTACTCAGGCTTCTAAAATACAGTCACCCACTTACTCACACGTTTCAAACATGTTAGTTACATGGCAACACTTTAATTCCTCAATCCATCTATCGTCATCTCATCTTTTTTAATTCCCAACATTTTCAGTAGTTCTTGGAGAATTTTTGCACATCACTAAATTTTATTTCCTCACCTTATTATCTTCGCATCGTTCAGCCCGTAGCTAGAAGAAAGAGGAAATTCCTAGCAACATAAATTTCTGGTTCAATCTTTTTCTACATTTTGAAGATATTATTCTTTATGAATTACACTTTCGAAGATGATCGTGCTAATGATTATTACAAAACACAAGATTGCATGTAATCTGATTATAAAGATTATTGATTAAAACAAACCCACAAAACTTTTCTCATTCGTTCATTCGTTCATTCATTCATTCATTCATTTATTCATCCATTCCATTACAATTTTGTTGTTGTTGCTGCTGCAAGCACTGATGATTAAGAAACTTTAAAACATTCCTATGCAAAACTGCCACCAGCATTTGTTTGTACAACAAATTATATGAATGTTACCAGTTTAAAAAATTTAAATTGTTAGTTCGGCGATGTTTGCCCACTTCTCCCATGCTGTTGCAGAGTTTTTGATGCATTCTACAGAACCATTCAGTAGGAAGCATCGTTTAAATTGAGAAAAAAAACATGCAAACAACATAATGAGATTACAATAAAAGAATGGACATAATAACAAATGTTTGCTTAAAATCGAAAGGAAGTTTTGAAAAATTTGTAAGAAGAACGCGAACACCCGATGGCTTCTCCTTTTATTCGTTAATTGAATTTCGCGAAGATTCAGCAACTCACTTTGATGCTTACTTGCCATTCCACCACTCCATTCAACACACCTCCTTGCACTTTTCTCAATCTTGTCATCAATAGAAGAGAAGACTGTTGAACATGATGGTGGCTCGTTAGCTATCGACACACAACAGAACATTCGACCATCCCAGATGAATGCAAGATGACATTACTTCAGATGCCTTCGCCTCTAACACCAATTTGCTGAACAATCAACTTCTTTGAAGGAATGAAATAAAATGTTGATCAAACTCACACACACAAACACAACACAAACACACACACACACTCACACACACATTAACCAAACATACACATACACACATACACACACTCATACACACATATTCTCATACACACATATTCTCACACACTTTCACACTCACACACACACTCTTACACACTAACATACACACACACATTCACATACACAAATTTTCACTCACTCACTCATTCACTCACAAACACACACACCTACACAAGCACAGATATACATACACACACACACACAGATAGAGACACACAGAAACACACCCACACTTATATATGAAGGCCCAAAAAAGAAAATCAATGTCAATTGGCAACCCAACGGAAGCTAGATAAGAAGCGTAAAGCAGACTTAATTGTTATATATGTCCGTTTTTATGATGACGTCACGGCTACGTCATTTGTTTTTCAATGAGAACCTATCGTCATCAATCTTCGCATTCTGCTCATTTCATTCTTTTGGCGGGAAATCAATTGAACGAGTGACTTCAATGTATTGGGGTGGAGAGAATTTGAGTAACGCGTTGAGGTTCAGATGCAGCTGAACGTGCAAGTTGGTGTGTGTGTGGTGATGTGTGTGGTTGTGTGGTGATGTGTGTGGTGATGTGTGTGGTGATGTGTGTGGTTGTGTAGTGATGTGTGTGGTGAGGTGTGTGGTTGTGTGGTGCTGTGTGTGGTGAGGTGTGTGGTTGTGTGGTGCTGTGTGTGGTGAGGTGTGTGTTTGTGTGGTGCTGTGTGTGGTTGTGTGGTGATGTGTGTGGTGTTGTGTGTGGTTTTGTGGTTGTGTGGTGATGTGTGTAGTGACGTGTGTGGCTGTGTGGTAACGTGTGTGGTTGTGTGGTGCTTAGAGTGGTTGTTTGGTGATGCATGAGTAATTGTGTGGTTGTAAGGTGCTGTGAGTGGTTATGTAGTGCTATATGTGGTTGTGTGGTGATGTGTGGTTTTGGGGTTTGATGGTTGTGCGGTGTGTGTATAAATGCGTGATTGTGAGTTTATGTTTCGCGTGTTTGAACACACTACAAAAAGTGTGTTCAACTGTTCATACGTGAAGTGTGTTTAAAATGCAGTGTGAACTGTGGGTAGAATTGTATGTATGGAGTGTTGGTTGTTTCTTTTCATGTTTTTCACTGTCATTCTAAAAATCTGTCCAAAATCAATCATTGTCACAAGTTTCAAGTCAGCGTCGGCTGAAATTTGGCATGGCGAATTTGTTTGAAAGTGTCAAACGCAATAGAGATTTTTATGTATTGGTGACAAAAGGCTTTATTGATATTCTTTGTAGTTCTTGTGAGGAGTTGAAGTGTGGTGTGGTGTGGCGTGGTGTGGCGTGGTTGAACGTCGATCATGTGAAATCTGGTTTGTGTGTGTACGTTGTACAGGTGAACGTTGCTGTTTCGGCTATGACAAAAGTGCGATTTACATCTTGTTTTTCTATTTGTGTGTGTATGTTTATGTGTGTGTGTGTTGTGTGTGTATGTTTATGTGTGTGTGTGTGTGTGTGTGTGTGAAAAGTTATCTCAATTGTTTGGTTTTGAGGAAAAAGTTAAGTGGATAATTTATCTTTTATACCCAATAAACACGCAATTCATAAACATCTTCGTTAAAAGACGTCTGCAAGTTGGCTTTTGAATTTTTCAACAAATAAGGTGCGGTAAGTATTTTGGATTTTAAGAGCATTTGTTTCAAATGATTAATGTTCATACTTCACGTTGGGATGAAAAATGAAAAAATGAGGGAAAAACACAAATGAATGAATGAAGAAGTAAAAAAATGAATTAGTGAAGAGATAACTAAAAAATGAATTAGTGAAAAGATAACAAAAAATAACTGAATAAAGAATAATAAAAACGAATGAATGAAGAAATAGGAATAAAGTGACCTCTGCCTCCCTCTTATTTGTTGCTCTATGGAACAGAAAGATGCACTTTGTTTATTTATGCAAGAGAAAAAAAATTTCACCGGCCAATCTTTTGTTGAGAGAGAAATGCTTCATTCTCGCTTCGTTACTTCTAATAAAAATATAACGACTCAAACTAAATTGAAGGAAAAATAAAATTAAATTTTTCTGAAAAATTTTGTTAGTTCCGCAAAAACTTCCAATCCAACAAATTAATAAATGTTATGGTATAATTATTTCTGGGTTGGAAATTAGATTTCGTTTTTTAAAAAAAGCGCAATATGGCCATCTCCCGTTCATCTGCACAGCAGTCTCATTTCATAAAAACAATAGATTGATACAGACAACTTAACACACGATCAACAGGATCCAGCTACCGTTCTGCGGTCTGTGTGAGGTGATCAATATGCCGCTCCTTTTAAGTGCAAAATCGACTAGACCAAAATTTGGCGTGATGAGCTAAAAAAAGGCCAGCCTAATTTTGGTGACTCTAGATTGCGCATGCTGATTTTTTTGCCCCCACGTTAAATTCACAAAGTTTCAACACTTAAAATTTTTCAATTTCCTCTTCATCCGCCCATCCCTGTTGCTCAACAAAACTGCTTTGAAGTTTAAAAAATTGTATTGTCAACAATTTAAAGAATTATTTTTAAAAAAGTTATGTTCTAGAGCTGCTTGTAAATGAAAAAATTCTAAATGTGAGTTAGTAAAACAATCAATATTTTTAGTTACTGACATCCTATCTATTGATTAATATCTAATGTACGCCAGTACAAAACACAGCAACCATCTACATCAAAACAAACCACACCACAGTGCTAACGGAAATACACCACTTTCAGAAAAATAACATCACCAACAACAATGCCATAATACTAACAACAACAACTAACAACAACAACAAACTCGACACAATACAAACCTTGCACTTTTTTCTTTCCATCAACTAGTAGGCTAACTCTGTTTTGTCGTTGTTCGAACATGATCGTCACCCATTTGTTGTTGTTGTTGATGTTGCTGTTGATGTTTATGTTGTTGTTGATATTGTTGTTAATACTGTTGTTAATGTTGTTGTTGTTGATGTTGTTAGCATCACTGATCATCTCGTCAGCGACAAGTCTCTGCGAGGATAAGAAGAAAATGAAAATGATCATGATGGCGATAGTCATGAAGTCTGATGTGACAGCACCATGATGGATGGCTCCTAAACTTTCAACGATTTCAAATAGTTTCAGTTTATAAATTTTTTTCATTTCAGTTGCAGTGCTCGAACTGAATTGACTGCATCGTTACGCTGGCACTGTGGCACTCGTTCGCATTCGCTCTCATGCCTTCTACAAACATGTTTGCATTCACGTAAGCACTGCAGTCTTTATTAAGTTCGGTTCGTGTTACGTTAGATTTGAATGAATATGCAAATGAAGGCTCAAATGATGATGAAGATGATGATGAAGAGGATGATGATGAACCTGATGACTCAAACGATGAGGAACACGAAGATTTGCTTGTTGATGTGTCTCATAAAATATTTGATGACTCAATGGACGAATAAAAAGACGTTTTGTTGGTCATGCATTATGAATGCGCGTTCCATTGTTTGTTACAGACAAAAATGTTTCAGGAATGCTGATCATGCTGTTATTGCGTACAAAGTTAACATAATGTTAAAATAAACTTTTGATGTTAATGTTTGTGAGTCTGTTGCTATTGGTTTTATTCCGAACAATTGATTTTATTGGATCGCAAACATTACGTCAAATAGATTTTATATTGGAAAGGAGCTGTCATCTTGTTTGAAACTCGTCCCGAAAGCTTTGATTTGCTGAACTTGAAAGAATTGGCACGCTCTCAGAGGAACTGCAATATTCTTCTTCTAATTATATCAGCGCAGTGTCATTTTGAAATGATGCGAGTGGTATTTTCGTGTGAAATGAGTTGATGTGCTGATGTTGTATGTCGCAAGTTTTGTGGCGTATTGTAATGTTGGAACAAGGTATTTTAACGTGTAATATTGATTAGTGTGCTGTCTGATGTTGTGTTGTGGAAATGTTGTGAGGATTATGATTTTCAAAATGATGGATGTTTATAATATGTAAAAATATTAAACAAATGTTGAGTTAATATTTTACGTCACAAAAGTTAACAAAAAATCATTTAAAATTGATATAAATCCGTTGACGAAATTTATTTTTCTCTATACAATTCATTAATTGGTTGTTCTTTGTTAATATAAATAATTAAATATCTCTTTGTAGACAATTGCCTTTTGATGTTGAACTTTGAAACAATTGATTTATGATTTGATTTGCTTGAAGAATGGCTGAATTTAATTTACTAAAAGATCAACCTCGTTACTTTTTTAAGACTTATTGCGTTATAAATTATCACACGAGAATGATATAACAGTAGAAGTAACACTAATATTTTAAAAAATCGCAGTCAAATTTGTTATTTAAAAAAAATTTTTCAAAATTATTCAAATTTTACAAAATAAATTTTAATATTGGAATGCATCTTAAAGGTCACTCAATCAGGTAGATGGAACTTGACGTTTTATATCGACAACTAAATAGTTTAACTCCAACGTTGTAAGAAGTGATATATTTAGTGTAATATTTGTAACACTGACATTTTTTCGTATCGTTAGTTGTATATTTGTTATTTTTAATTGATGAACTATTGTTGAAATCAAGTTATTTATTTCTGCCAAAAATGAAGATGTCTCCTTTGTTGGTTTTTTTTCTCACTTTTGCTGGTTGAACTTTTGGTAGAAAATTATTATCAAACAAACTTTGCAACCAATTTGAAATGTATGTAGTCCAAGATAAGGGTTGTTGTTGTTAGTTGTTTGTTGTTGTTGTTTGTTGCTTTTGTTTGTTGTTCTTGTTTATTGTTCAATAGTTCAATTTGTTAATATTTCAACATAATTATCCGGCCAAAATATATCCAAATTTCAAATTTAATGCCCGCCATTTAAAATTAGAAAAGAAAATTACGTCAAATATTGAGATTATTAATAAATTTAAAAAAATTACAATTTAATTGTAATTACAATTACAATTTAATTACAAACAATTTGTTATATAATTATTAACAATATTTTCAGCTATTAGTGCAGTGAACGCTGTCATAAGAAGCATTGAAAGCAATCATTCAGAGCGGCCAAACACGATTAATCCAATTATAATAATGGACAGTTTGCTTGTCAAACCATTATTTCTTTCTCTGTGCAATGCGCTTGCTTCGTCTTCATCAGAATGATGTTCAACGCTAATCATTTACTATATTATATATTATATATATTATATATATATATATATATATTATATATATATATATATATATATATATGTATATGTGTGTGTGTGTGTGTGTGTGTGTATGCGTACGTATACATAATGTCATGCATGCATGAACGTGTATATGGGCAAGTACAGTGGGATACTTGCATCGTAGCACAAGAATGGGTGTCATATATGACGTAGATTGTTTGCCGGCATGTATGAGCAAGAGTTCGTCCTATCGCTTGCAAAACATGATACTGGCATTAATGGATGCAGTAACTATTGATGCATATATTAATCACCAGCTTTGGATAATGTAACGTTCGGTGAGCACGTAATATTTTTACACTCGGATGGGCCGTGTGACGTTTGTTAATGAAACTGCATAGAACCGGCTGCACAACCTAGCAAGCTTGCAAAACTCTGGTTCCGCTTCTTTTTAAAATTAAAATTTTTCAATGTCTTTTTGTTAAACTAAAAGCAGTATTTTTTATTACAATAGTATGAAATATGAATAAACATAGTCATTCTTTAACTTGATTTTTTATTCCATAATTCATCCAAAGTTATGTTTAAAATGTTATTTGGCCAATAAAATTTCTTAGTGTTTTTGTCTTTCTGTGCTAATTTAAGACATAAAACAGTACTTTTCTAAGGGTTTCTTACTATTAAAAATATAATTTATTTTTTAAACAGATGGAAACAATGTTTGCATAGTCAATTTTCTTTAACCACAAAGTTTTTATTACGTCATCCAACTCTCTGACTGACATCAACATCATCTAAGTAGTGTTTCTCAACTGTTTTTTGTGCTATGCACTTAGCATAAAAATTTCATACTCGCGTAACATTCATGCAACAACTGATGTTTTTCAGAAAAAGCTCTGTGAAGTGGTGGAACCAAATTTTTTGGTTTTTATAGCAAGTGAAATAGGATTTGTAAAAAAAATTTTGGTTTGGCATTAATTTTTTGTTGTGAGAATATACGCAACGCATTTACGATGAAAATTGCGTAAGTTATTTTTATTAAACATGCGTCGTTTGTTAATTTGTCATCAAACAAGATAAAATTTGTTCATCATAAAATCTTTCTGACCAGTTAGATGTACTTTTTAACAGTTTTTGAATTTTAAAAAATAAGATGCCTCCTTACTCTTTGATTAACTGTCTAATTTTTATTATTAGTTTCTTATTTATGTTTTAATTACAGTCTATTAATTCTATTATGATACGTTTTGCTGCCAAATTAATATAATTATATCTAAATTTGGTTCATCTCGATTTATGACCACCAACATTATATCATGTTATCTCTCAATTATTTCATCCTAATTTTGGAAATATTTTCATCGGATGACAGCAGCACTTATAAGAAGCTTTTCTTTAACCAGATTATACTTCATTTATGTTTGGAGTATGTGCTCGACCACATTACATCAAGTGACGAATTTTTGTTACAAAAAAGGAAAATAATAATAAAACTACTACTACTACTGCTTCTACTACTGCTACTGCTGCTGCTACTACTACTACTACTACTTCTACGACTACTACTGCTGCTGCTACTACTACTACTACTACTTCTACGACTACTACTGCTGCTGCTACTACTACTAATATAATTTCTACTACTACTACTTGTACTACTAATACGACTACTTCTACGACTGCTACACTACTACTACTAATAATAATAATAATAAAAATAAAAATAATAATGATTTATTTTCTACAAATTAAGACTGTAAAACATTTTAATGGTCAAGCAACGTCAATAAAAATGTGAGAATTTCTGCCACTAACAGGAGATACGACTCTGCTCTGCGTGCACATCAACACTTTCAACTACACCAATTCCATCATGTCATGCTACTAACTTGTGTTCACCAGCCATAACTAACTTCAATTATTTTATTTTTTTATCTTGGTAGCGAGTTTACTACCATCTGTAAATACTAATATAAAATGTTAACTTGATCACATTTAAAAGTTATTTAAAGTGTATCATTAAAAAGATTTTTTAATGTAACACTTTCTAAGCTCTGGGTAGGCGGTTCATTGAAGCGTTACGTTTTGATTAAGTAACTTAAAACCAAGAACATAACCTAAGAAATGAGTTACAGATTTTTAGCACCGATATTAGCGCCGATATTTGTAAGAAAGATATTTCAAATTTTTTCTAAATTTCCAACAATCAGATATCAGACTAGCAATCTAGCTCTTGTATGTTGCCCATTGTTAGGTGACAGTCAACTGCACGTGTGATGTCTTGTTAGATTACATTCTTTAATGCTAATATTGCTGGATGTTCATTTCAGAGTTTTTGATTGTTTTGAATATGAAATAACAATTAATTTATAAAATTATACACAAAGGTAGTTATAAAATAAATGAAATAAAAAAAGTTTCCAACAAGTCGTTCATGAAAATTGTGCAAATCAAATCAGTCAGTTGAAACAGCCATGGGTGTTATTTTGTAAAGACGTGTTACCCGCGTTGTGATAATTATAGAAATTTATTTTACTTCAAACTACTAGAAAATGGCGACAAAAGAAAACAAAGTTTCAATCAACAAACAGCGTTATTTTATGATCGAATTTGGGCAGTTTGCAATAAAACATATCAGAAGTAGATAAAAAACGTCAAATCTAAAAAAAAAATCTTTAAAAATTCAAAATGAATTTATAGTAGTAAAAAATTTATGATTTTAAAGCAGAAGTTTAAATGCTTTTAATAAATTTTATTAAACATCCACAACTTATTTATTATTATCAAATTTATGATTTAAAACCACAATTAATTGGTAAAAAACCGCGGTAATAATTTAAGATTTTACAATCATAATTTAATATTTATAAATAATTTTAAGAACAACCGTCGTTAAAACCGAATCAAAAATGATAGTGTAGGTTAAAAAAAAACACAAAATCATTCGAGTAGATTGATGGCGAAACGGGCCATCAGGTTGACAGGGAACAGATACATGAGGGGAAAATTTATATGGTACAGACACTACTTTTGAATACAACCATACACGCACGCATACATGCACGCACACATGTACATACCACACACTCTCTCTCTCTCACTCTCTCTTTTTCTCTTTCTCTCTCTTTCTCTCTCTCTCGCTCTCACAAACACTCTTACCATAACTTTATCACCAAGCTAAGTCGGTGACGTTTTCAAACAATTATACCTTTAACCCAACCTTAGACATGAAATAAAACTTTCATAAACTAATAAAAAAAAGCAAATAATGATTGAAATAATGAAACAGAATACTTTCACACAAACTCAGTTAGTTAATTGCACAGCTCGTGACCATGAAATGCCAACAAACATCAAAGCTGAAGACACTCCAATCTTATGATCATTGAAAGATATCCATTTATCAATATATATCAGCAACAATGTGGGAATGAAGCACACCTACATGCTGCCTGCATCAAATTAAATGAAATTAATACATTCCTTCTATTCATTTTCACAAACAAAAATTTTATCTTCGACAAATATTTTTCAGTAATAATTTTTTGTTTTTTTTTTCAATCAAATTTCAGATTAAAAATAAACAAATGGTCTGGAGACCCAGTTTTAAACATCTGACGTTCCGCGGTTCCATCCACACCGCAGACAAATATTGGAGCATGGTCATTCGCAGAACTGAACAAAACGAAGTGTCCACCATTATATAACCATGATTCAATTTCATGAAGATTAACTTAAAAAAAAGAAAAATAAAGAAGCAAGCCACACACATAAACACAGAAACAAACATACTCGTACACACACACATATACATATGTATATGTATATATATTTATATTTCCATTCATAGACACACAAATTGATGAACTGACGGATTGATAAAATGCAAACACATGCGTGCGTGTGCGTGCACTGATTTGACAACCAATTATTATCTGCCCTACAAATATTAAGTGAAAACAAAAACGTGCATGAATTCACATTTATGGAAATCGCTTGTTGCTTTGGCTTTAAATTATTTAAAAATAAATTCAATATAGAATTGTTAATGATAAATTAAACTTAAGTTATTAATGATGAAAAGGAAAAACCGTGGAAATAGGAATTCTAATATATTTAATCTATAAAATTATAATATGTACTATTTGCTATGTACCGAAAGTGATTCGTTGGCTCGATTTGCTTGTCAGATGAGAGATAAAAGAAAATGAATTGTTTAGATTCTCAGGCAAGGCTCAGTTAAAATACAAAAGAAAAAAAAATGAAATGTAGAAAGCCCACGGGTGGAGTGAGCAGAGATAAGGATATCCATTTGGTTGGAGACGATTGTGTCATGCCATGCGTGGAACGATGATGATGGTGGAATGATACTGATGGAGCTGATATGACGATGGAGATCGTGATGATGATCACCATGATGATAATGTTGATAAGAAAAAAAAGATGTCGATATAGTTCTGGTTTGTGATAGTGATTTATCAAAATATTTATCAACAATGCTACTTTCACTACCTGATAATCTGATGAGAAACTTGTGATGGCCTCATCATAAACTGCTTCGCATCAAATAGATTTTCATGTCGCATGTCTAACGACAAATTTTTAGCAATCTTTTATTTTAAATTTACTCACTTTTATTTATTTTCACTTCACCTTAACCTCGTTTTTTAAATTTTCGACTCGCGAACTCAAAGAGTAATAAAAAGTTGCTGTTCGAGAAAGTTTTTTGAAAATCTCAACTTATTATTAGAAAAAAAAGCACAGAATCATACAAACTTAAATTTACCAAATAGACAAAAAGGCTTGTTTTCTTTTTAAAGATAATTAATAAATTTCAACATTTTTATTTAACCCATAAATTAAATTCAGAAAAAAATTTTGTGTTACTTGAAAAGTTTTTTTTATATTTCAAATTTTTAATATGGAAGTGAGAAGACACGTGTGAAAAATAATTTAGTAGCCAAATGATGTATCAAAGTAACTCTATAATTTTAAAGTTTTGAATTAAATAAATAATATGAAGTTTGCGGATCATGATGATTAATAAAAGATTTTATTCAAGACATGAGAATGTCTGAAAATTGTTGAAGTTTGACTCAAATTTGCTATCAACGATTCAACTATAAATTACTTTTCATATGATGTTTGCCAAAATGTGTTACTTAGTGGCGATCATCCTCTCTATCCGTCAAATGTAATACGTCATCAATATTTCAAGCTGATAAATTACAGCAGGTTTCTCGCGGCGTCTGAGTTGGTGCGAGAAAACATTTTAATAATCAAGTTTTGGAAGATTGGAAGGTTAACACACACACACACACACATACACATACACACGCTCACACACACACCACACACACACTACACACACACGCACACAAGAGCACACATTAAACAGCATTTATTGACGAGACTTATAAGAATAAAGTTTAAAGTTACAATTAAAAATAATCTCTTAAGTTAAAAAATAAAAAAAATATACATTTAAAATATAGTTATGTTGTGTTTGTGAGAATGAACGTTGAATTTTTTTTTACTTTCATTTGACGCTGGCTTGCATGTTTCTGCGCACACAACAAAGACATCACACGACTCTCTTCTGTACACGCCGATAACACAAAACGAACTGCCTGAAAAAATGAGAAAAAGTAGATATGAAAGTCAGAATGGATGACGTGCCGCTGACTGCGGTGAAGTTGATGGGGTCGTTGCCAGGCTGAAAAGCTACTTATCTGAAAGTGCCAGATCGTCTCATAGTTCCACTTTGCTTTTTTTTATCATCTCCTGCAACCTAAAAACAAGACGCTTACGAATGCTCACTCAACATGCGCACGAACGCTGTCAGATATCTTCCTCACACGATCATTCAAGCGTTTTGAAACGTACAAATCTGGCGATGACACACAAACACACAAAGACAGACACGCAGGCAGACACGCAGGCAGACACCCAGAAATAATCAGGCGAGTGTGTGTTTGTTTGCATTGCACCCAATTTCTACAGATGCACTAGCAGGAAATATTAAATTACCGCCATCTATATTTCTTTTTCAATGCAGATGCTGTAACATATAAAGAGTGGTCATTCCATATATAATACATGCAAAACATTTTATGAGAGATGAGTATGTATGTGCCCGCTTGCTTGCATGTCGGTGACTAGTCCACTGCATAATGCATGCATGACTAATGTGCGTGCTTAGTTATCATAACATATGCAAATTTTATGCAGTTAACATAATATATGCATGGTTTTGTGTGATTTGAATAGCTGCAACACATTCGCACACACGCACACGCGCACACGCGCAATCTATTATTTAATAATTTTTCACTTCAGTGCCCGATGCATCAACACTTGCAGACGCCACTTGCATGGCTCCTTATCATTCTCCTTCCTTCAACAAACAACACGTTTCCATAAGCAGCGGTTCTCAGTGTGTTTTTTGAGATTTGGCAGACATTTTTTGATCTACTATGCAGTTTCATTAACAAATTTGAACTGCTTCCATGGAACATACCAAACTATCCTATTTAAACTGTTCAGTCACGACGTGTGCAAGTTTCCATCATCTGTCGTCGTTGTTGAACATGTTGTACCGTTGATGAACAACATGAATGTTACCAGTGTGTTAGATTTGTTGTTCAGTTTTATGTGTTCAATTGCACTTTCTGTTCAGAATTCTAATTAATTCTAAGGTGTAAACGTGTTTGGGGCAAATATCTTAACATCATGTCATTACTTATTATAAAAACAATTTGAAAAAATTGCTGACACATTAATTGTTATAGCGCTTGTTTTTTGCAATTTTGATTTTAATTGGCTTATCATGTAATGTATTACGAAAAAAGAACAATAAAAATTATGGATAAACCATAGAAATAATTAAAACTATCTGACGAGAATGCGACGAGATAGAAACAGATTTAGAAATTAATGCTACAATGTTTCGGGGCGGGAAAATAATTTAAGCATTAATTAGTGCATGTTTTTGTTGGTTGGATGCAATTTACGACGCACGTTCCGTAGCAGCTACACTTATTAGAATTGATCGCTTGTCATAAAAATTATCTTCCTGTCTATAATGCGGCTTCATAGGATGTTGATTGTGGTGTGAAGATGATGAGGATGATGTGACGCGAGGATGGGCTGCTATGTTGAGATGTGTTGTGTGTTTCTGTTGTGTGGATGTGTTTTGTTTTTTCGTGTTTTTGCATTGTTTTCATGATACATAGGATGCAATATTTTCATGATATACATTTTTAGGATACTATATTTTTGTGATATAATATTTTTTATGATATAACGTTTTTTTTATAATAAAACTTTTTATAATATAATATTTTTATGGGACAGTGTTGGCAAGCTGAGTTTTTATTTTTATTGCAATGTGCATGTGCATTGAGTGATGAATGATATTATGTGTTGTTGTTGTTGTTTGTATGTGTTTGAATGTTGTGAAATTGTTTCGTTCAGTATTTTATACAGTGTATTTATTATTTATACTGGATTAAGAGAATTGAACTCTTCATATTATCTGAATATTCCCAATGCAAGTTAAACCTCGTTAGTTTCACAGAAAAATACCTACAGAAAATTCGGAAATAACATTGGAGTAGACATTTACAACTGTGATTGTTGATTGAAATGTTGAAAAATGTTTGCATAAAATGTTGGAAAGAATATGTTGGTGATGTAATTGGTAAAACCAACTGGAAGTGAAAATGAAAATTTCTTTCGACATCGTTTACACGTCTGCCGGCCTAAAATAGAAAATGTTATTTTATTTAGGATAAAACTCCGTCCAAAAGAGCATTTCAAGTTTAACATTAAAATAATAATCGAATGATGTTATCTTGAATAAATGTTTACAGTTTAGATGTTATTTTTAATGCTAAAAGATATTTATACATTTTATAAAACAACAAAAATGTTGTGACCTAAATAAGACTCAATATTGATTAAAATTTGCTCTGATCTTTCCAGCTACTTAACGAACGTTTGACAACAACCATTTAGGGGGTTGTCTATTTTCAGTAAATGAGAAAACTATGATATGATATTACAGGTTAAAACAACAGTAAATAACAATTGAAAAATAACAAATAAGATGAAAATTAAAAACCAATTTTAAAAATTGTAAAAAGTTTAAAAATTCTTTTTGGCTGCTCTGAACATTAACTGATTATATTTGGTATTTTTGTAGCGATTTAACAAACACCGTGTTGAAGGAATTTTTCTCTCAATCTCAATTCTTTCCTGTTAATGGCATCAATAATGGACTAACCTCATTAAATTTTGTTTAATTAGATTTTGTTTTTTTTTAAATTTCAAATAATCAGTCTTAATTATGTGATATTGGCATATCAACACTGAATATATATATTTTTTTATTTTTTAAAATTGCATTTAGTTTTATTGAAACGATCAAATTTTATGACTTTAAAAAATCTTCTTTACGTTGATGTTTGAAACTGTTTGGAGGAACAACAAGCTTGTAAGGAGCATTTTCATTCCACATTCGATCAGATATTTTGCCTTCTCCGCCCCAATTGCCAGGCAGTGATCCATGTACAAGTGCGAAGCATAGCTATTACACTAGCTGATTTTTTGAAGCATTTAAAATGTCTGCTAATTTGTTTAAAGTAACTGTAAGCCATACTATTGAGAAAGACAATTATCTATATTGTTAATTAGAAAAAGAAATTCATCTGATCGAATCCTTCCTGCCCAGCTCCTCCCTGCCTGCCACACCTCCACGACCAATTTCTGATGGCTTCCAACAGTTGCTTTCTACCTTTGTCTACCTTAGCACCCCCCCTGCATGAGGACCACCAAACACACCGCAGAACAACTTCACCATCCTCTCTCCACAACCACCACCACAAATCATGCGATTATTTGCAAACACACCATTCAAAAGTTATAATTCATTCCAAAAATGATGTATGTGCCAACGAAAAAACAAAATGTCGAGAATATAAATAGCGGCAAAAAATAATTCCTCTGCATAGGAAGTCACATGTGAACTTGAAGCTGCATCAATCATTGAGCAGGTAGGTGAGTCAGTTGTATTAATCAACTCCAGTTATGACAAGTTGCTTTTTGAAACGAAGTTATGATAACATCAACAATGTAATTATGAATAAACACAGAAAAAAATCAATTTCAGCACTAATCATCAAAGAAATATTACAAAAACTAATTGTTCAAGCAAACAAACCTGGAGATTTAACGTTTTTTTTTGAATTAAAACTCTAAATAACCCATGCCTAACACTTACAAGGAAGGGTTTCGCCTTCAACAAACTTTATCAGTGACAACATCATATGTCACGGATCAGCACAAACACGTCCTCTTATTAATTTTAGCAGTTTTATTTTTTGGTAGCAAATTTTAAGAGGCTGAATTGCTGCTGCTGCACAAAGAAACAAATTTGATCGCCGTGTTTGTTTCATTGATCAAAAATTATTATTCTACATCCAAAACATAAATCACCAAAAACGTTCTTGAGTTACTTTGAATTATCTTGAATGGTGGTCATTTTGACGAAACCAACGTCAGTTTAAAAGAGGTTATTGATGATGATAATGATTTATATTTATTGAATTGAATAAAATATTTCTACAATTATTATATTCTAGTTTATGAACATTCGAACGCACTTCAACATACAATGGCAACTGCCGTCTTCATCTCTTCATCTTCAGCATGTGAATGTCATCGCGAGCCACAAGTAGTAATCTTTAAACAGAGTTGATGCGCTTTTCAAAAAAATAACGAAATTTTTTGAAAATTAATTGTTACTGAAACGCTTGTATGTAGGGTGAAGCAATGTTTGGCGTGCTGATTTGCTCAGTCGGTCAGTGAATCAATCGAAGCACGATCTGCTGAAGCTATTTGAGATAAAAATTTGGCAAATATGAAAAAATATGAAACATGTCTTACAACTCAATATGCCCGCATCGGTCCGTGCGACTAGTCGAAAATAACAAAAATGAAAGATCGAATTGTGGAGCTTTCACGAGAAACAGTAATTTAGCGACATCAAATAAATTACAAAATATTAGACAAAAATTTAATTTTCAAAACTTTAAAACAACATTTTATTGCAAAGAACGATCAATTGTAACAAATTTATTCTAGTTTTGAGGAGCAGCCAAATGTGTTTTTAAATATCATACTAAAACTAATAAATAATACATGCATGAAATAAATGAACTGACCAGCATCAGCTTGGATCTCTTCGTGATTTCCAGCTGAAACTTCTTCTGTATCAGTGAAAGGCTGTACACGTGTTGGACGTTGGACTTGTACACATGCATGATGTGGCAGTCACTCAGCGTCGTACGCACCCGCAAGAATATTGAAAAGTAGAGACGCGGTCGTGGTAGCGGTGGTGGCTTCAAGTTGTAATAATGATTAACATTCTTGTTTTGTAGTGGTGGATAAAAATTATTTAGATAATTGTTAACTTGTGATACTTTGTTGCTATAAAGCAGGTTGTGGTTGTATGTGAAGTAGTTGAACTGCGGATCGGCCGCCACGTTGATTGTGCGATTGTTGGAGAGGACGTTTGTAGCATGATGGGACTCGTGAATGTTATTTATTTTGTTTGGGGATTTGTTGGTGGCGCTACTAATGTTGCTGCCTTCATGCTTATTTACGTTGTTTTTCTTGTGGTTTTGGAAGTTGTGAATGTTGTTGTTGTTGTTGTTGTTGTTGTTGTGGTGATTGTTGTTGAAATTGTTGTAACTGTGTGTCTGGTCACTGATAAAATGTTGCACATCGAAGTCTTCATTGTTTTTCGATAAGCCATGATTTAATTTTCGAAGGAGGTGATGGTGATCGAAATGAGGTTTCAGATTTTCATGTGGCTGGAAAGTGCCATAACTTGGAAAGTGGAATGGCTGTTGGTTGATATGTTGGTGTTGATAATTATGTCGTCGTTGTTGTAGTTGTTGATGTTGTTGGCTACTTGAATACAAATAGTACACCAATGTTGAGTGCTTCGTCCCATCAAATAGCAGGGTGAGGGTTTCTGTTGTTTTGGAATGGTTAATTAATAAATAATTAGGACAATATTGAGTTAGATAATGTTCTGATAGATTTGCATGTACATGGTTATGATTTGAAGTGTTA
Source organism: Helobdella robusta (assembly GCF_000326865.2). Taxonomy (NCBI): domain Eukaryota; kingdom Metazoa; phylum Annelida; class Clitellata; order Rhynchobdellida; family Glossiphoniidae; genus Helobdella; species Helobdella robusta. Next base: position 1,092,266 of record NW_008703942.1, read on the forward strand.
AATACTTAGATGGGGTTAAGTCAAAAAGCGTGATATCCTTTATGAACAGCCCCTCTTAAAATGCCAAAAAATAAATTTGATTAAAAAAAACTACATATAAAACTTTTCAGCTTCTTATTTTACTTGTTAAATTTCAATTTTTTTTATCTCTATTTTTAGTTTGGTATATTTATTTAAGCAAAACACAAATAAGCAACTTTCAAAAAATGTTTTATAATTTGATCATTAAAAGTTAACAAGCATAAACAGCATGATTGATTGAATTTTTTGAAAAATATTTCAACTTTGGGAAGTTAGGGAAAATAAATGGTATAAAGATTGTCTATATTTCTATAGGCTATCTTACAATACAAAAATGAAACGCTAAATAAGTTTTTGGCCTTTGGCAATTATATATTTTCACACATAATAATATAAGCTTGCTACACATACACATCCACAATTACAGGACAATACAGGAAAGTACATGTACAAAGAAAATTTCTCGACGATGTCATTCCACGAAAGACAAAATTTGCAAGATTTTTCAACTTCAAAAAATGGACAAAAAATTGTTTAGAAGTGATTTATTTGCGGGAAGCACTTGCTGTTGACCTGCATAATGCTTATGACTTTATCGTCGTCATCATCGTGTGACGTCATCATCATCGTCATCCTCATCTTATGACATCATCATCATCACCATCGTATGTCATCATTGTATGACATCATCGTCGTCATCATTGCTTCTTCCTCTTGATTCCTCATCAACATCATCGTTAAATTATCATCATCACCATGGTCATTTTTATTATCATCTCACTTGGCACAGTTTACTCAAAAGATTTTCTTATTAACCTCCTTTGCAGTTTGCTGCTTTGAAAGACTTATTGTCTTCGATTAATTGGCTCGGAAATACGATGCTTCCAGCAGATAAGCGAGCTCTACTGCTTTGCTAGGGCCAATGTTTTGTTGTTTGTGTGCCATTCGTTGAATGAATGAACTCGTTTATGTTTTATTCTTTGTTATTTTATAATATCTCTACAATAATGAAAGAAAATTTTGATGGTTATTGAAAAGTTTGAATCGGTTCGGCGTTTTGTTGTTTTGTTTCAATTATTGAATTGAAGTATTTTATCAAATTGTATTAAGGATATTTTATATCGAGAGTTTTACATTTTTATATTATTTTAAATTGTTACTAAGTAAGTTCGTTTTAGTGAAGTGTTTGTTTTAAAAGAGGATACATGTAAATTAGGTGTTGTGATCAAACAGCTTTGTTCATTCAAGTATTAATGCAAAAAATCGACTCGTAGAGCTAACGCTGAAACGATTTGATCGATCAAATGACTGCCTTTGGAACAAATCTATCGTTAGAATTGTTCAGTGGATCGTTCGGAGCAATGTGGGTTCAACATACATCAGGCCAACTTGCCCACTGCTATGCTATTTAATTGAGTGCCTCCCTTCTTTATTGGCTAGTTAACGTTTCATTTCTTCCTGCTAATCTCTTCAGATTATTCTCATTTGTATAATTCTTTCAAGTCATTCACCATTGTTTTTTTTCTTTTTGCGTTTCTAGTGGGAAGGCTTCATTGGCAAATGTTTATCTCAGTTGCAAGTAGGTTTGCTTGGTTGGCTTGTTTGTTGGTTTGTACTTTGATCTGTATGTGGGTTTGTAAGTTGATTGATAACGCACGAGGGTTAATAATTTTGTTTGTATGTAAACATTAGCATTGGTGTATAATACGATGGTTTTTAATGTTTTTTGGTAGAAAAGAACTGCAGTTTATGGGATAGTATTTAGACATGAACATCTATCCAGTTTGACATCTGTTTATGAAACGTGCAAACATATTATTTTTAAAATACACAACTGCAATTATTGATTTACACCTATTGTTAATTAGTTTACCATCTAAATCAATAAATATTTTTATTTCCAATCCCCGATGTATTTATTTCTGTAGCTACTTGAAATCACAACTTTTGTTTCGATTGGTTGTAGTGTAACATAAATTTAACGCCAGATGAAACATCCTCCTCATACATAATTTAAAAATTCAATTGTGCACATGTTCAACTCTATTGCTGTTTTCTTTGTAAGAAATATTTGAAACTGAGATACTAATTTTTTATTTTTTAATTAAAAACAAGTTAAATTAACAAGCAATAATGATATATAATATAATAGATTTGAAGCGGTTTTAAAAACTGTTTTACTCCCTTCGAATTTCTTCAAACGTTTATTTGTTTGGCCTCAAAAGAATTTTAATAGTTTTTTCTCTGGTTAAATACATTTAAATTATACAACAGTACAGCAAATACGATCAATGACATAATGAACATTTCGAGATTCCTATGAAAATTTTGGAATTTCAATTGAAATTGTGCAAATCAAATTTCAGACGAAAAAAAATTGAATAATTTGAAACTACAAAATGAGTTATTATTTACTATTGCTGCTTTTTTCATAGCTTTTTTAAGTAAAGATAGAAATTATTCAATTTGAAATACAATGTTTAAACAATAAAACACGTTCATGTCACTTCCTAATGGTGTGAGATACTCGTATTGATAATAATATATTAGGCATTCGCAAGAAAATATTGTGTGTAAGAAGAAGATCACGTGCGCTTATGCAAACATCTGATGAAGATACAGAAGAGAGCAGATAATTGTTTGACCAAGTGATATCTTGCCTCTGTTGTTTCCCTTCTATCTGAATGAAAACTTGCAAGATTGTTTTAAAATATTCTATCAGCTTTCCAACATTTTTTTCATTGACAAATGGAATTTTATCTGTTACAGTCAGCAAGTGGAAGTTAAAAACTTTGAGTTCATTACATGCTTAATGAACGCCTACTTGCATTTATTTTAGATTTAAAAACATTGGAAGCATACATAAGGACAGCCCGTGCGTGATCCTATGTTGGTGTGGGACCTAGATGGAACAGGGAGTGTGCAGCCGTTGCACAAGAGTAAACAATATTTTAGATAACATTGGTAGTTTTCAGTTGCATGTAAACATTAGACTAGTTACTATTTGGAAACTGGACATTAAAGCATGTCTTTTTACCATAATAATGTGAGCACCGATAAATTGATCTGTTTATTTGTGCTTTCTGATCAGTAGATTGTATTGTAGGTAGGACTACGTCACGTAAGAACATTGGAGGCTCAAATCCCCTAACTTATATAACAGGAGTTGCCAAGCTCCTCGTCAGAGTACTTTTTCAAAATTTGAAAATTTTCGCAAGCCACAATTAAATACTTATTGAAGATGAAATAAAAAATATTTCTAAAAAGTTATATTTTTAATAAAATATAAATAATAAAAAAAACAAATTTTACTTCTTTTAACAATTTTTTAATTTTAAAAATATAATAACACAAAAGATAAAAAGGGAAATTAGGTAGAATTATGGAGAGCCACAAATAATTCTTTAAAGAGTTTGATCCCGCTGATATATTTTCTTCACATTTCATGGTTTGTAGTCCCTAGTCTTATGCCATAATTAGCATCCTTCAAAAAGTTTATAGAATGCGATCACCTCCTTTATTTCATTTTTTACGTTTGATGCTTATTTAAAAATATTTCTTATATAGGTTCGAAGTTTTACAAAAATTGATTTTTTTTTAAAAGTATTATGCAAACAACGCGTGTTGAAATAAACTAATGGAAATCAAACTCTCATCCGACCTGAACATCGGAAAGAAAAAAAAATTAGGTTAGGAGGAATCCATAAGAGGCTGGTAAACAACTCATTAAGTTTGACCACCTTCTTGACGAGTGCCTCGACACGTACACACACACACACACACGTACACACACACACACACACACACGCACACACACACACATGCACCATACACACACGCGTATATACTATACATACTCATACGCGTACACCCACACACGTGCACACACACAAACACATAAAGGTGAACAAACATACAAAATATTCAAACAAAAAAGTTCAACAAACAGACGTTAATGAAACTCATGCCAAATAACAAACATATGCCAGAGCATTCATGTTCATACCCTAGTCTAAAAAATAGCACACAAGTGTAAGAGAATGCATACACACATACATAACCTTTGAACATACATTCATATTTAAATATCAATCTCAACAAACCACTCGGACACAACATACCTACCTACAAACATGCAACCCAGCGAGCCAGTGCAACAAACAAGACACATCCAACCTACTGCACATTTTGCATTTTGAGCGAATGACACGTGAAACATTATGCAAAAGAGCCAATTTGAAGGAGCGCGTGTTGAAAGGCAGGCATCTTTGCAAAAGTCACCATACACGTCACGCTCGTTGGAAAATTCCCATCTTCTATTGTAATGTATGGAAATAAAATCTTCATCGCAGCCAGCCTACAAATATGCTTCAAAAACAAAAATGCTACAAATATGCAGCCCTGCAAAAACTTGGCACAAAAGATTAAAGTAATAAAAATTCCATTGAGCCGTTATATATAATTCGCATGCTTTTAAATTTACTGGGTTTGTGCAACGTGTAATATATTAAGAACAAATTTTTTTTAGTCTTTTAACCACCCAAAAATTAAGAATATTTAACAACTCTGTGGATCGAAGCCAACTCATTGCATAGGTTTCACCTTTGCAAAGTTTTAATTCAGTTCGGACACTTCAGCGTGCCTCACATTCTTTGCTCTTTCAATGATTTTCATTAACAAGTGCTGACCAACAAGTCGCCACGCATGCCCTCATGTTTGAAACTTCATTTTGTGGAGCTTCATTTTCAGGTTTCATTGTTTGCTTGCTTTTTGAGAGTTCACATTATTTTAAAATTTTATTATTATTTAATTAATTCATGTTTTTTTAATATTTATATTATTTATCATACAAAATTGTTATTTAAAGTTGAAAATTATTATTACCTCAAAATCAAACCATCTTAAAACCCCAACAACAACCAAACGTTTTTCAACATTTGCTAACCAAAATAACCAAAAAATTTATTTAGCGCGAAATATTCATTCAATAATAATAAAAATTTTAACTTAGCTGCATCTTAACATGTAAAATGCAAAAACTGGACCTACTTAACAGATCCTATCTTACAATTTCATCGATTTCTTAGTCTAAACAGTTCACTGAATCATTCACTATTTATTTGAGGACGATTTGAGGTGAATGCATGATGAGGTGAGATGAGGATGGGGTAATTAGGTGGCAATGTGATGACAGTGGTAAGTCTGGGGACGGCGTTTTGAAATAGAAAATCAACAAAATATTGAGGTAATAAGCAAAAAAAAAATCGCCAACCTAATTTTTGCCATACTAGCACAAATTTGGTTAGTTTTTAGGCCCCTCATCAAAGTTGTCTAATAAACGCCCTTTGTGATGATGCGGTGATGTGAAAGATGGCGATTATGATTCATAATAATAATAATGAGGAATAAAGTGGGGACTGATAAAGATGATGTAGATATCACAATTCAACAACAACAATAACAACAACAACATCAACGACATCAACAACAACAACAACAATAATGATAATAATTCCATCAACAGAGTGACGATCCTCAACAGGTCTCATAATTTTTCTCTAATCAACTTTTATTGATCATCTCACACAATTGAAAATGATGGATGGAAAGTCTGAAGGCGGTGCTGGTGATTGAATGAATGAATAATTGAAAGATTAAAGTGAAATGCTCTGTTTTTGCATTTATGTATGTAATAATGTATGTATGTATGTATGTATGTATGCATGTATGCATGTATGCATGTATGCATGTATGCATGTATGCATGTATGTATGTATGTATGTATGTATGTATGTATGTATGTATGTATGTATGAATGTATGTATGTATGTATGTTTGAATGTATGTATGTATGTATGTATGTATGTATGTATGTATGTATGTATGTATGTATGTATGTATGTATGTATGTATGTATGTATGAATGTATGTATGTATGTATGTATGTATGTATGTATGTATGTATGTATGTATGTATGTATGTATGTATGTATGTATGTATGTATGTATGCATGTATGCATGTATGTATGTATGTATGTATGTATGTATGTATGTATGTATGTATGTATGTATGTATGTATGTATGTATGTATGTATGTATGTATGTATGTATGTATGTATGTATGTATGTATGTATGTATGTATGTATGTATGTATGTATGTATGTATGTATGTATGTATGTATGTATGTATGTATGTATGTATGTATGTATGTATGTATGTATGTATGTATGTATGTATGTATGTATGTATGTATGTATGTATGTATGTATGTATGTATGTATGTATGTATGTATGTATGTATGTATGTATGTATGTATGTATGTATGTATGTATGTATGTATGTATGTATGTATGTATGTATGTATGTATGTATGTATGTATGTATGTATGTATGTATGTATGTATGTATGTATGTATGTATGTATGTATGTATGTATGTATGTATGTATGTATGTATGTATGTATGTATGTATGTATGAATGTATGTATGTATGTATGTATGTATGAATGTATGTATGTATGTATGTATGTATGTATGTATGTATGTATGTATGTATGTATGTATGTATGTATGTATGTATGTATGTATGTATGTATGTATGTATGTATGTATGTATGTATGTATGTATGTATGTATGTATGTATGTATTTATGTATGTATACATGCACGAATGCCTCTGAATTCGCATTTATATCTGTGTGTATGTATGCATGTCTGTATGTTAAAACCAAAACATGATGAATGAAACTGAACAGTCAAACATCAAGTAACGAATGGATTAATACTTTGATCTGTCGTTAGTTGTGCGTGTTTGTATGTGTGTGTGTGTGTTGCATGTATGTATGTGTTTATGTGTGTGAGTGTCTATTTGTTTATGTATCAATATATGGATGGATGGATGAATGAATGAATGAAGAGTTTGAGCCAGTTGATGACATGACGTCAAATGATCTCGTGACCCATCAGACGGTATCTGATTGGACACTTTTCCATCCACTCAACTGACTAAGCGACCAACCAATATTCCTTCCCGTCATACGATCCTTTGTCCAATTACAAATTTGTTCAGCACGATTCAAACTATGGAAAGTTGAGAAGCAGAAATAAAATGAGACAAACTCGCCATGATGCTAGTCAAGTTATAAAATGAGTTGCTGTTGGTTGAAGAAAAAAATAAAGATGAAATGAAAGTCATCCTCTGTAGTGCAAGAAGTTGCCGGGAAAATTTTTGGAAAATAATAACAAATGTGATAATAACTATTTCCACTATGACCTCTAGTGAAACATTATAAGACATCAATAATGTTTATTGAAATAATTATTAAAAAATAAAAATAAACATACAGCCGAAATTAAAGTACGACATGAATTTAATATGAAATGTCAGATATCACAAATCAACCCTTCAAGTTATAACGTTAATTGGATATATTTATTAATATGCTAACAAACTTGATCAAATAAAAACTTATTGAGTAATAATTTATTTTTAACTTTAGTTGAAATGTTATTTCACTACAATCTCTTGAACTGGACAGCCACATGTTTTTCTTCAAACCAGTGCAATGCGGAAAATGAATGGCAGCATGTTTGTTGTATTTCAAGTCACTATTTGCAGCGATTCTTTCCTTATCCACCAAATACATCGTAGTTTTTTTTCCATTATTTTAAGTAGATACGGGATGACAAAATTTAAAATATTGTCTAACCAGATGACCAAATTTACTATCTCAATCATAACCAAAAATTTTACAAATTCTCATAAACAAGCTTATATTTTTCACAAATATTATGATGGTCCTGTCCCTATTCCAATTTAGGGGTGGGTAGTATGAGTTGACACCTCAATTTAAAATTTCATTTGTGGAGTAACCAGGATAAATGTATCATTTTAAGCTTGGACGTTGATTAATTATTTTCGTCTTATAGGCTTAAGTTTATTATCAATTAAATGTTTAACGCTTGAAACAAATGCTCCATGAATTACCCTTTATAACGAGCTAGCAACCGATTACGAGCTTTCATCAGAGCAGGCCAATAATGTCTGCTGTTTGTCTTTTTGCGTTCCTAAGAAAACCTCTAAATAATAAAGTGATGTGAGTTGTACCGAATGGTGAATACAATAGAAAATATTTATGTGTATCTTAGATTCATGGTAGCCATGAAAGATTTATGATCATAATCGTGCCTGTATTTTAAAGAGCAAAACGAAAAAAATGTCATGGGATTAAAAACGTCAGCCTTGAAAGATGTGAAGAACTTTTTGTGGTTTCCGTCATCCATCCAGGTTGAGAGAAATGAAAAGTTATTCAAAGAAATTTTAAGTTGTTTTTTTGGTTGTCAAAAACACACAAATATTAAAAGGATGAATTTTTTGAACTTTGGTTAACATTTAAAGTTTTTAAAAGGTTTTCTTTACAATTATTATTGAAATTCCACCGCATAAGATTAAGCAGAACCATTAATTGCTATGAGTGCACTGTACATGTACACTATGTTCTCCAAGAAACAAACTTTTTTAAAATCATTTCGACCCAACCGAACAAAGATTAAAACGTTTTATCAAATAAAAAAGATTCTTTCATAAAAATTTTTATAATTAAATTTTTATTGTAAAATTGAGTTTTTCAATTTTTGTCAGCAGTCTGGTTGCATGCTACTGTGATGAAATAATTTAAGAATTTTCAGTGTGTGGATGAAAAAGAACATGATGGAACCCGGAAAAATTAAGATAACAAATTTCGTGATCTGGAAAGAATTGATAACATGGTGAGTGAAATAAAATTTAAAAATTAAAAAATGGCTACAAATGAACAATGCATCATTCGAAGAACAGATAAGAACATAGCACACAAGTACAAATATGCAAGCAAACCAAACAGTTCTTCTTAACGAACCTCTTTCACAATGTTTGCCCGTGAACTCTGTGTACGAACAATCACATCTGACATAAATTCCATTGGACTCGCCACCACCATCACTATCATCATCTGCATTACGAGCGTTGAAAGTTGCACGGTCATCATCATCATCATCATCATCGTCATCTTTGTCATCACTATCATCATCATCATCATGATGACCATTGATGCAACGACCTCCGTTCAAACATGGATTGTTCTTCTGGCATCCTGATGCCGCCTCATCTTCAGATTCTAGAAATAATGATGATGATGACGACGACGACGAAGATGATGATGATAGCGATGACGACGATGATGATGACGACGACGAAGCTGATGATGATAATGAGGAGGAGGATGAGGATGATGATGATGAGGAGGAGGATGATGATGATGAGGAGGAGGAAAAGGAGGAGGAAAAGGAGGACTAATTTTTTTCAAAGGATGGATATAAAATTAAGACAACCACAACTACGAAATGATGATGATGATGATGAGCAAGGTGATGATGATGATGCTGTAACGGTGGTGTTGTAATGATAATTATAAAACTGACGATAAGCTTAATAGTTGCGGAGATGATTGGTGGTTGTTTGGAAACCAACTTTTTCTAAAAGTTCATCGTTGCATTGGGAAAGTAGGGTATCGCAAAGTTAAATTTATAGAACAGGGCAAACTTAACTTTAGCTATTGTGATGGTAGCATCATTTTAAACAGCCTAAACATAATAAATAACAATTTCGATCATTATTCATGAAACAATTGGATACCATCTAACCCGAGTAACATAGCAAACATTAACAAGCCAAATTTAATAAAAGTGATAAATAACAACAACACTCATACTTCCAAACAAGTAAATAATTTATTTCACTTTAAATGGTTGCATACTTTCGTTTAACAGAAAGACACCGAAGGTATCTTGGCTGGTGAGAATGTGGGCGGTGATGACGACCGGTTGAAAGTTCAAGATCAAGTTCGAAATTGATCCTCTGAAAGACTTTTCAGAACTCAAATGTGGTGGAGGTTGTTTGCTAGCTGGAAGGAAGCAGACGTTCAAATTATAGAAAAATTAAATTATGGCTGTGTTGTGAATTTTTTTAGAAATATTTAATATAAAATGTAAAGAGCAACAAACAAACAAATATACATATGCATGCACAACTCGCATCATCAGCAGCTCACTCCTTAATTCTCCCCAACAGAGTCCCCCCACCAAATCTAGGGTCTCCCTTATGGGGCCTGCTAGGGCGAAAGGTCGGTGGTAGTGGTCCACCTGTTGGTTTTCATGGTAACTGATAGTCATTCAATTTAATTTTGTCAAGTTTTTTTTTCAACATTTTACAGCAGAAGTATTTCTATTTAATGAATCATTTCCTTCAGCTGAAAACTTTTGTGTAAATGTTAATAAGAAAGATAAAAGAAAGAAGAAAAATTGTTTATAACTTCAAATAATTGAAATAGTTTCAGATTTTTAAAATGAAATGCGTTCAAAATGAAACAACACCAATGAGAAAATTTTTTGTGAATCAAATAATATGTGACAAACTTGCACAAATCCCCTGTTGCCGTGAATGTTGAGGGCGAAGTAGTGTGGCTGGCCGTCGTTGATGGGGTGGCTCGATGACTGGATCTTCAATGTCCCGGACCCCAGGTCCATTAACAAGCATAGGAAACCTGCGTTGTGCGTGTGTTGGTGTGTATGTTGGTGTATGTGTTGGTGTGTCATGTGTGTGTGTGTGTGTGTTGGTGTGTGTTAGTGTTTGTGTGTGTTGGTATTTGTGTGTGCTGGTATGTGTGTGTGCTGGTGTGTGTGTGTGTGTGTGTTGGTGTGTGTGTTGATGTGTTTGTGTGGTTGTGTGTATGCGTGGTTGTTTTGTCCCCATCATGAATTGTCTTTATTTTTGTTTGGTTATTTTGATGGCGGCTGTACCATTTGCATCCGGTGCGCACTGTTCTGCAGTGATGCACTTGTTTCCTATTGTTGCTTTTTGTTGCTTATTGGCAAAATAATTTTTTATGGCTTTTAAGTTTTGTTAAATGCAAGTTATTTTGTTTATGTCCCAGCTTTGCAGTACTTTTTCAAACTTTCAAAATTTTTCTTTATGATGTTTGTTAGTGTTGAAGTTAACGTTCAACGTTATGTATTTACACTTTATTTCGTTTGTTAGTGTATGTGTCTAGCAGAGGCCGCATTTGAACCAAGTCAACGTGCTATGATGGGCAGGAGAAACATGACACTTACTACCTCAGCTAACTTTTCACAAATTTGACAATTCATCAAATTCTTCGAAATTTGTGACACTGCATTATGCGCGTTCAATATATTTTTTGTTCGTTACCAAATATTCATTTTTTTTCAGACGGATCGGCATTAGTTTCAGTGAAATGAACAGCTGATAGGAAGCATTCGTCTGGAGAGGTTTTCAGATTGGCCATAAAGATTGCACTTACCATTTACTCTTCAACGGTTTTTTTTCTAAAGTGGGAGGACCTGCTTGAAAAGCTGTTGTTGAGTTGAGGCACGTGTCACACAATTGTTTTTGTCGTTCAGTGGGATTGTCAAATACAGGAGTGCTCTAAATGTGGTGCCAATCAATGTGTAGGCGGTTTTTGCATATTATTGAAAAATATTAATTTATATTTGGTTTCAGCAAAATTGTTTTAGAATTGCAATAATGCAAAATGAAAATATATGACAACTCAAATACACCGGCAAAAATAGTTTGAATAAAATAATTGTTGATCACTTGCTAGGCGAAGATTGGTTTGCCTGATCGTAACGCATGGCTGAAGAACAGATGAAGCGGTGGCAGACATCTTCAATTTCATTTCATCCTAGTGACAAAACTTATTGTCCAAAAAGAAATCCCCAGATTAACATCCTCACTAACAACTTTCGCTGCATTACACGTCCAAAGCTTTCTTAACATTAGCAGAGCAGCCGAAAGAAGAAACGCCGACAGGAAAGTTATGGCTCACCTTGGTGTATCCATAATTGAACAAACTTTATTCATTTTTTATTGTTGGTAGATCGTTTTTTATTGAAAATAAACAAGAAAACTTCAAAAAAAATAATCAATTGAGATAGAATTAAATTTGATCCAAACATGCTGACTATTGCATGCAATTCGTGATATCTCCACGTTTTAAACGAAAAGTTTTGCCTATCCAAATCAACCTCACATAATTCACAATGAAAATTCTAACATAATAACACAATAAATCAATAGAATAGTTGTTTTTAATAGCATTATCAACATCCATGACAACACTGATGATATTCAACCATTCATTGTCCTAATTTTTAAGTCCTACTTTGGAATTTGGTTAATTAATGAACCATAATCTTGTTTAGTATCGAGAGGGCATTTAACAAATGTGGAAATAAAACCACAGAGATGATCCGAATGTTAATGATATGATAAAGCACTGAAAAAAATAAAGTTAAAAAAGGTAGCCACACCATCTCATTCACTTCACGACCACAGGTGTCAACAAATCATCAACATGACAGAAAACAACGCAAGAAATACTAAAATACTGAGACCAACAGTTCAAATATATGAGTTATAATTTTTTACTCTAACCAACAAAAAACGTAGCATCGAATGTAGCGTTCAAATAGATCGAAATAATTGCATTTCAAAATCTGAAAACAGAGCAAAGATTGGAGAACCAACATGAAATCAACTAACCAGCAACAAACGAACGAACGAGCGAACGAACAAGATAAAACGAACGAACGAACAAGCGAACGGACAAGATATTTATAAGAAAACAAAAGGAGTAATATGTTTCGAGCCGGATTGAAACAAAAGTTGTGTATAAATCAGAAAGATGAAAGAAAGCATCAGCGATATGGAGGCAAGCAACATACGTCACATTGAAAGAACACATGAATGCAAGTCGACCACCATTGAAAAACACAATGCACTAATTCACGAGACAACCACACATCATCGTCATCATCGTCGTCATCATCATCATCATCTTCGTTATCCTCATCATCGTCATCATCACCACATCCACATCATCATCATCACAACATCAACAAATTCATTATCAGTGACGTCATTTTCACATTGCCCAATCATTACCACTGGTTAGGATTCACTCATTAAGACCAGGTGACTGCGACTGCCACAGCTTCGTCCAATCCAATCAATTAATCAGAGAGAGAGAGAGAGAGAGAGAGAGAGAGAGAGAGAGAGAGAGAAGCCTATGCACCAAATCTTTAAACATACCTCATCACCTCATCATCATGATATCATCGTCATCTGCTTCTTCATCATCTTCATCACCATCATCAACAACTTTATTTATTAGACCAGGTTATTATCATCATTAGGACTTCATTCGCCATCTTAGTCGCTGGCAAGTCGTTATCACTGCCTCACATGCACACGCCATCAAACGATTCAATCATCAAATTAAATTTGGAACATCATCGCCTTGCATCAAACTCTATCATCATTGTCTGAATTCCATCATGGCATAACTATACAGCAAGCAATCAACAACAACCAACAACAACAACAACGTAGGACATCAATCTACAGCATACAAACAGATGCATCGACAAACACCACAATGAAACAGAATCCAATCCAAAAAACAAAAACCAAAACACTGGATAAATAAATTGAGATGATGCGACAGACATTTCAAGCGAATTGATCAACAGATAAGATTGGAGAACAACCAACAATCACACCATTCATTTCATTCATTCACTCACTGACTCACTCACCCACTGACTCTCTCACTGACTGACTGACTGACTGACTCACTCAGTCATTTACTCACTCACTCTCACTCACTCTCACTCACTCACACACTCATTCATTCATTCATTCATTCGAAACGAGTTTTTTAATTTATTAATTGCCGACTTGAAAAATTCCCCACCATGTAGTCATTATGGCATTTCTTCGATTCTCGGGAAGGACACCATTGTCAATATAGTGGAATCATAGAGTCATATTTTCGACAACGCGTGCAAGTTTGGTGCTATTCAATGCTGCTCTAAAATAATTATTCCAAAACTTATGATAATATTTTAAAATGGTGATACATAGTATCTAAAATACTGGAAAAAATTGTGTCAGTGCGTCTACGGAGTTATTTGAAACATATACATCTTTTTTCAGACCCACAATATGGATTGACTGAAGTTCCATCAACTAGGCTGGCTGTTTTGGGTATTAACAATGATGTTTTGAAAAATATAAAAAAAGTTAACCACTGTTGGTTAATTCTTGAATTTGAAAAAAGCTTTTTATTTGATTGACCATGACATATTTCTTAAGAAACTGTTTAAAATAGGAATACGTGGTTTTGTGCACAAATGATTTGCTGATTATTTAAAAGATCGCTAGCAATACGTGCCGATCCTCACATGTTGTTGCTAAGTATGGTCTTCCTTCGGGAATGGTGCTGGCTTTCATGTTATTTCATATTTTAATTACTGATTTGCCCAATGTTAGCAAGTCTGTTGAAATGGTTCTTATTGCTGACGATACAACAATCCTTTGTTGTTGGCGGCGATGAATTTGCATTAAAATTAGAACTTAAACTAATAAACAAATGGTTACGTGTTGTGCATATATCTATCAATTATACTGCAACCAATTATATGATTTTTGGTCCAAAAATTCTGGCTAATAACATGCGTGCAGAGGTTAATTTAAACAATTAAAACGTTGAAAGAGTTTATGTCAATAAATTTCTGAGCTTCATAACATCGGATAACTTTTCATGGTTAGAACATAGCCTATGTATTTCAAGGAAAATCTCGTGAAATTACTATTAGCAACTCTAAATCTAAATCTGAAGGCCTATAAGCAACTGCTGCCAGCAAAAATCTTGAAATGTTTTACGAAATCAAAAAAGTAATGTTAATAATCTATGGAAAGTGCATCTTTTTTAAATTAATTTAAAAATCTAAACATGTATAGGTCATCCACTTTGTTATAACTCTTGGCCCTCGTAACTACCAACACCAATGCTATAACCTCAATGATCTCTATTTTCCAACACCAGGGTTGTAGCTGCTAACGTTCGTTAAGTGTTCGTTATTCCGTAGGTTCAAGATGAACACAACTGCTTCAAACGCAAACTTTGTTGAACGTTTATTTGATTACCAAATAAGAAACATCAAACTCATCCAAGTAACTACATAAATCATCTTTACGACTTCGCTTATAACTTCGATAGGAACTTGACTGCAAACACGACTACGGAGGGCCTAAATGTAGAGAGACTTTTACGATCAAAAGATTACAAATATCTTTATTTACGATCTTCTATCCAAAGATTACAAATAAGGCAAAAATACCAATAATTACGATAACGAATAATATAGCGCAATTTGATCATTCCAGCGTTTATAACAATATTTTCAATGGGAGTCTTGCATCAATTAATAATATTAATCTTTTTGTTAAAATAATTAAAAGGATATTTTGTCCGAAGAGGAATGACATTAAGTTATTTTTTATGGTGTTATAGTGTAGATTATCATCATATCATGACAAGCCTTGTTGTTTTCCAGTTGTGCACTTATTATTGCTGGCATGCAAAGTTACTTTAACTTGTTCTCAAGACCAAAATTTAATTTATAAATTTTTTGGTTGTATAAAAAAATGATATAAAAAAACTCTATCGTACAAGAACGAGGTACCGATAACAAATATCGCGAATATGCAAGCAGCTAGCCAATTCGGCGAGAGAAAATGTTGAATGGCCGAATGTAAGCGTGATGAATAATGTCAGTAGGTCGTTCATGCCATGACAGAATTTTTAAAGTTTGAGTGATGTATCAATTAACTGGTGGAACATTTGAATATTTGTCAGTGCATCGTGTTATGCCAGCCAGCCAGCCAGGCAGGCAGGCAGCCCTATCTCAAAGGTTGAGCCTGTATGCAAAACAAAGTGAACTCGCGTTAGACATCAATCAATAAGTTGCTCGTGTGTTTGTGAATTGTTTTACATATATCATTCATCATCATGCATCACAACATACATACAATCATACATACAATCATTTATCCATCCATCCATCCATCCATCCATCCATCCATCCATCCATCCATCCATCCATCCATCCATCCATCCATCCATCCATCCATCCATCCATCCATCCATCCATCCATCCATCCATCCATCCATCCCAATTTGTGTTGGTACCACACCTGCCTTTGAAATTAAATTTTTAAAAATATTCAGAAATCAAAAAGGATAATTTTGTTGTTGAAATAATGAGGTTTTTTTAAATATATAACGAGACTCCAAATTGCAAAGTAAATTCATTTGAAAACAACACATGTAACAGCAAAAATCACAGCATAAACGACGACAACAACAACATTAACGACAACACCAACAAAAAACACACTAAAAATAAATTAAATAAATTACTCAAAAAAAAAGTTTTAACAAATAACAAGCAGAACATTTTTAAATAAATTGTTTTAACCCAATTTTCATCGACATCATATTTGACGTTTCTAAATATCTTTTAGTTTTCTCGGCTTAAAGTTTTGAGAAAATACAGAATTTAAAAAAAAACTACAAAATTTTGACAAATAATTTTTACAGATGTCTTTCATTATTGAAATTTATATATGCAGCCACATTCTGCAACCAGCTTATAACACTGGACACGAGTTGGCGATGTTGTCTGGAACAATAACAATATCAACAACATTATCTTACGTCAACAACAACGCAACAGCAGCAGCAGCAGCAACAACAACAAACACATCGCAAACAACAATACCAACTGAAACCAAGTGCCAACAACATCCTCATCATCTCATCAGCTACACAACTCGCCAGCACACCGATTCACCAAAAAGCAAACTGACTTGCAGCACTCACAACACAACACAAACACATCAGCGTCATGAAAGCCATCCAACTTTTGAATGTGGCTTCCTTTTATAAAAATCTTTCCACGTTCTTCTAATCATCTTATTCTCAATATTTTTAATGTAATCTCGTTTTTCCCTAACGAATATTTCCTCTTGCATGTCATCAAGACAAAATATTCTCATTGCTATTTCGCTTATTCAACGCGCAAACCGTTTTGAAGTCTTTTTCAATATTATAACCGTTTGTAGGTTTTGTTTGAAGTGTTTATCAAAAGACAATGACTGGAAATAAAAATCATTTTCTAACGGAGTTGATTTTAAATTAGGTAGAGAACCAGCCATTCCATTCGCCATGCACCAAATTGTTAACATTCCGTTCGAGCTTCATACAAGCTGCTCAGCGGTTTGAATTTTATGTTCTCATCTCATTCACAAAGTTAGTCAGGACTCTCAATTCGCCGTGGAATGATTGACACACGTTTTGAACACAAATATTAAACTTAGGTAATAATGAATGACATTCGCTCTGCTGGACACATGCATTAAACCCATCTCGTAAATACATAGAATACATGTTCCCAGCACTGGTACTATACATGTGTGTACGCTATGTAGGTACTGAACGCAAGTTCTAAACACATGCGGGTACTATAAACATGAATACTCCACACATGCAGCAAATACTGCTGTTAAAACAAACACCGAATATAGAACACGAACTTCACAAATAAACTGAAAACAAATGTAGCAATCCCATAAACTGAACACATGTTCTGTGCAGAGCAGATGTGATATAAAAAAGCACCAACCATCTTGAATTTCCAGTGCGAAGAAATCTGTTGTGTTAGACGGGCCTGAAGAGTAAGCCATCAAGCCATCCAGGTCACGTGTTTTGAAGGTGAAGGTCATCCATCTGCTGTTGTTGCTAGATGAACAGATGTGAAGTTTTACGGTAACGGAGATGATGTTTGTGGCGGGTGAATAATGGATGTAGTATGATTATATATTGTCATTAATAATGTACGAGTTTCTATGTACAGAAGTAATACCAAGAGCTGGAACCAAACCATTTTAGCTTTCAAGCATAGGATTGATAATTGATTATAAAATTGAATAGGCAGGACGTATTAATTGGCAAGTTTCAAAATGTCTGTTGAACGTTTTTACACGATAGATTTGACATCAAACCAAATTTTATTTTTTTCTAAACGTATTATAAAAAGAAACAGTTTGTCGTTATTTTAATGCTATCGTCATTAGTTCATTAAAAAGTTTCTCCCAATTTATTTATTATCAACGTGATAAATTTTTTAGAAAAATTAGAACCTTTTAGAAAAATGTTAAATTTGATTAAAATGCAATTGAAAAATTAAAAAAAAATTGAAACTTATGCTTCTGAGTGTTGCAAATGATCAAAAAATTGAAAAGAAAGCATATCAGGAACTCGGTTTGAACGGTTTCAAGAACCGGATTCACAAATGTTTGAGAGGTTCCAGATATCGAAACCAAACCGATTTCTATTAAGGCATAAAATGCTGTAACATCAGAATTGAACAATTGTATTTTTCATTTAGGTTTCACGCAGAAGAACCCCTACAACAAAAAGTAGGAATCGTACTTCACAAGTTGTCATGTAAAAAGTTTAAGTTTTTGTATATAAGTGTTTCATCACATTTTTATTTTTGTAAGCCAAAATCATGTTAAATATTTGCTGGAATGTTACTGGGTTCTGAAATTATTGCAGGGTTTTAGAACGCTATACAAAATTTTCAAGTTTACAAAATGTTTTCAACAGTTTTAAATTTGTACTACCTGACAAAATTTGTCGGGTGTTTCTGGTCGGTGTTCATGTTGATGTGACTGTCTGAGTTGTGGATGTAGTTGATGTGATTGAAATTGATGTCATAATTGTTGTTGGCGGTATAATTTGTATGCAGGTTGTGGTAATGAGTGGAGAAGTCGATTGAGTGGATGTGTTTGTCGCTGGAAACACCACCATGCATGTGCGTGCTGTTGTAGTTCCTGAAATGGTTGATATTATTTATTTTGCTGATTTTGTTTTTATTATTATTATTATTGTTGTTGTTGTTGTTGTTTTTGTTCATTATGTTTGGATTGGACATGGGAGACCAATGAGGCAGTTCAAAATACGCTTGTCTACTGAAGAACACCAGAGATGGTGATGGTGACCACGACGAGGATGATGATGATGATGATGGATATGATGATGATGATGATAACGATGGAAATGAAGATGAAAATGATGTTGATGATGATTTTGAGGATGATGGTAAGCTGGTGAATGGAGAGTCACCAAGATATGAATAAAATTCATCGGATGTTGTGTTGTTGTTCTTCTTTCTGTTGTTGCTGTTGTTTCTGTTGTTTCTGTTGTTGCTGCTGTTGTTAATGTTAATTTTGTTTATGTTCCATTTATGAAGTAGAATATAATTATTGGTGTTTCTATTTTTTTTCGTGTTTTTTCCAGTAAAATTTATTTTGTTTACGTTATTGTGGTTGCTGTAGTTGAACTTGCTATTTACAGTGTTGTATTTTTGTTGTTCTAATTGTTCGAGTTGAATGAAAAATCGGTTGTTAATGTGTTGGTTGATATGTCTAACATTGCTGTGTTGTTGGTTGCTGTGTTGTTGGTTGCTGTGTTGTTGGTTGCTGTGTTGTTGGTTGCTGTGTTGTTGGTTGCTGTGTTGTTGGTTGCTGTGTTGTTGGTTGCTGTGTTGTTGGTTGCTGTGTTGTTGGTTGCTGTGTTGTTGGTTGCTGTGTTGTTGGTTGCTGTGTTGTTGGTTGCTGTGTTGTTGGTTGCTGTGTGCATCTTCCAGCTGCCGCTTGTTATGGTTACCGAGGCTTGGTTTTCCTAACTGGAGCAGATTAGATGGTTTATGATGCTGTCGTTGTTCAAGGTGGGAGTGAGGAACATCACCATCATCATCATCCTCATCACCATCATCGTCATAATAATAATAATGATATTCATCGTAATTACTCTTCAACTTGTTTCTGCTGTTCTGACCAACAACGGTGCCATCTTTCTTCATCTTGTTTCTGCTAGTATTTGCTTCGCTGGCGTATCTCTTCGATTTTTTACCTTCAAAAAATGAAAAAAAAACAAAGAATGAACCACAAACGATGGAGAAAGCAAATAATTTAAAAACACAAGCTTACTCCAAGCGTACGCACTGCAGTAAATTTCCAAGAGCATGACATAAACACGCGTAAAATCGTACCAACACATGCAAGGACAAAAGCACGTTTAAACGCAGATCTGCCAGCACATACACAGCAACACATTCAACACACATAACCAAATATCAACGAACACATCTTCTTGACGAAACCAGTATGAAAGGGCATAATAATAAATTTGTACACACAACCATTCTGCTATTTACTCCTTAAAAAATACATTCATGAAACAAAATTTGCAAATAAGCATGCAATGAAAACACACACGCACACAAACTACACACACGTACACACAAACACACACACACAGATGCAGGCACCTCAACGCAATAAAAGCAAACATCGATCGATGAGGAAGAAGAAAAGAAGAGATCTGTTAATTTAAAAAGATTCCGTTAAACAAAAGGGTTCTTTATGTCTTTTTATGTTGCTTTGTGTCATGTTATGTTTGCCATGTTACGCTGTGATCTGTGCTTCGTCGTGCAAGGTCCTGCTACGTTACACCGCACCAGGCTGGCTTTCGTTGCGTGTTCTCATGTTTTACGTGCGATATAAAGAGACATGAGCTCGTAAATTCGGCAGCTAATTACCGGACTGCTATGTAGATTAGCGAGGCGAACCGATACTTAAACGTTCCATTGAAATAGTAGTAGCGATAATATAAACAAAAAAAAAATAAAAATTCAAAGGTTACGAAAAAAACAAAGAACCAATATTTAAAAAAGTAACAACAAAAACAAATAATACATCTATGTAAACAAATTCAGTGGAACTGGCAATAAAATAATGACAATTAAACATCAAAATAAAAAGAAATAATTCATACAAATTTGTACCAATTACAAGCACGAGACGGGATTTGAACCCGAGTCACGCGAGGAATCATTCGAACAATGACGCTAATGAAAACAAATTAGATTCTTCCGGCTTCTGCTGTCACTTCCAAAGTTTAAAAAACAAAAAGAATTTCGTAAATTGGGTTAGAAAATTTCTTAAAAGTCATTTGACTTTTTTCGATGTTAAACTCTTCATACATCATCCATTCGCTCCAATGCCTGAAACATTTCCACATTCCCTGAACTTTAAAAGTGGCTTGCCGTCGAACGCTTATGAATTCGTCACCCGTCTCTTAAAGAGAGTTTTTTTGAATTAACAATTGAATTTTTGTTGCCTGGATTTTTAAAACCATAAAAATCAGAAATGTTAACAGTGATTTAAAATTACAACAACAACAACAACAACAACAACAGCACAAACAACAACAACAGCACAAACAACAACAACAGCAACAAAGCAGGTCGAGTCTGCGTGAACTTTTTAACGAAAATTAACAGCTCTATATTATTCATACCAATGAATGTTTGAGAATTGTTGGAAATAATATTTAATACAAAGAGATGAATAAAATTGAAAACGATGGAGAAATTAAAATCCGACAGAAGTTGAAAACAGAATCCAACCGTCGGGGACGTGTGGCGAATGTTGTTTGACGCGCGGAACATTGTGAGATATCGTCTGCACTTGTCCTGAGCTGTCAATCAAATGTCCAAAGTTCTTCTGAAGATCTAACGTTGACGAGAATGAAGTTGTTGTTGTTGTTGTTGATGATGTTGTTGCTAGTATTTTTGTTGCTGATGTCATTGTTGTTGATGCTGTTGTTGTTGTTGATGACAGAAATGTTGTCAATGTTGACGGTATTGGCGTGAAGATTTTGGATGTTGAGGACACCGATGATGATGTTGTTGGTGTTGTCGTGAATAAAAGAAGTGGCAATAATGTTGATAGCTTTGGTGATGTCAGCAACATTATTAGTGTTATTAATATTGATGTTATTATCGTTGGTGACGCGAGTTGTTTTTTGGATGTCTTAAATTTTGCTTTTGTGGTTGAATTTGTTGAGAATACTTTTTCAATTTGTGACGATGGTGTTGTTATTGCAGCTGCTGATGATGATGTTGATGGTTTTGTTGATGCTAATGTTGATGAGAATGTAAGAAATTTAGAAAATGTTGTTTCAAATAAAAATGAGGTTGATGATGATGACTGGAAGGTTGATGATTGCGATGATGGTGATGGTACACTAGTTGATATTGTTCTTTCTTTTAGTTTGAATGTTGGATATAAATTGCTGGAGAACCCGGTAACATTCAGAAGAGACGAAGAAGGTGATTTAGTTGCTGCTTGTAGTAATGTCATGGTAGAAGTTGATGATGATAGAGACGTCGTTAATAATGTTGATGATACTGAGGTGGTTGTCCTTGTTGAAATTGATGTCGCTGGTGTCGTCGATGTCGCTGGCGATTTTGTGGCTGGTTGTGGAGACTCATCTTGGTAGTGCAACAACACTGTTTTTGTTGATGTTGATTCTAATAGTGGTAATAATAATAACGACGACCTATTCCCTCGTTCCGTGGCGTCTGGCGAGGGACGCTCATTCCTAGCGAACGTTGTTTTATTTCTGGAGAATTTTCTTTCATTCAGTAGGTGGTCGTTTGCGAAAGTTACATCCTGTCGAAACAAGAAAAACAGATCAAATTATTTATCAGTGGACGACTCTGCACTGCTTTAAATGACGCAATTGAATTTATGGCTGATTGATATTATTAAGTTTGAATTTCCATTAAATAAGAATATTTTTACAATTATTATTTTGTAGCTGTTTATATAATTTCTATAGCTTCAAACTTTTAAGATTTTCAGATTTTTGCCTTTCTGGGTTCGTTTTACAAATCTAAACTTGCAATGTTTTTCATAAGTAAATAGTATAATGTTTAATGTAAAGTAACGAGCATCTCATGGTTTCAGACTTGCATTATTTATTTTAATACATCAGTGCCAGGTAATCCTAATTCCTTACTTGTTCTTCAATTTTTTATTTTAAATTGTAATTATTAGATTTTATTATTATAATATTTAATTATATATTGCAACAAATTAAATGCAAAAATTAAAATAAAACTCTGTCCAAAGTCCGACTACCATACACATCAAGGTTTCCATCTTCACGGTTTTAAATAACTCCAAATGGAGTTGCAAATGAATGCCCAATGGGGAAGAGGAAGTGATTAATTGCATGTGTGATTGAATAATTGAGGATTGAATGATGGTGCTGCAAGGGAGAACGATTGATTGAGTGATTGATTGAGTGATTGAGTGATTGAATGATTAATTGATTGATTGAGTGATTGATTGATAATTTAAGGGATTGAATGATGAATCGTGGTTGTCTGGTGTGTCGGCATGTTTATTTTTGATCATCCGAATTCACTTTTTACCTTCTCAGACCACAGGTGTAATGTTGGCATGCAAATTTACAAAATGATCAACATGAACGTTAAATTGCTATAGTCCAAATATCAAAATTTAAATTTTAAACAACCATAAGACCAAATTCAAATTTAAAAAAACTAACATCAAATGTGGATCAAACTTCATAATTTCATACAAGCTAACACCGATAACATAACACAACGATACAACCGACTAATAAAAACACTAACAACAACACGAACAACGACACTAACAACAACACAACATGAGGTTTATAAGACTTCAATTTAGATTGAATCCTAACTCAGTGAAGAAAATGATGAACATTTCTGAGCTTATATTCGGCATCATTGTTTACTGACTGGACACGATTTTAAATGAAATTGTTTTCTAAATTATGTTACAAATTCTGACAATGAATGGTTTCCTGAACAGTGCGATACTAAAATTTTACCTTTTATTCAATATCTCCCATAATTTCAAAATGTTATTACAGAAAAATAAAAAACCAGCCAACCAACCAAACAACCAACCAACCAACCAGCCAGCCAGCCAACCAACCAACCAACCAACCGACCATCTAACCAACTAACCAACTAGTCAGCCAACCAGCCAGCCAGCCAACCAACTAACCAACCGACCAACCAACCAACTTTTTCTTCATTTTACGACAAAGCGGTGCGATAAAAACTACGTATAAATTAAAAGAGACGTTATTCAATAAAGTTCAGTGAAATAACTTTTCAATTTTTCCTCTTAGACATAAAAATGCGGCAAAACAAAATTTTCTATAAATGATTTTTTGATCTTTTGTTGACTTCAAGCAAGATTGCAAGCAAATTTTTAGTTAACTAAAAATTTTCAAACAGATGATTCAATTCAACTCAGTGAAAACTTTGCGTAGTTTATGATAGAAAATAAACCAGTATAAAAAAATCCATGCTTTAAAAATACAAAGTATAAAATTTTGATTGCTTAGAATCTAATATTTTTAGTCAAATGCTATTTTTGAAAAAATTTTTAATATTCAATTTTTGCATTTGTAAGAAATTTTTGCGAGCGACAATAAACAAGCTACAACTGAAATATTTCAAAGAAACACGTTAAAATGATTTAAGATCCATTATTTGAGTGAGATGATAAATGGTTGGAATATGGACAATAAAGAGTTATGGTGTAGTAGAAATTTGAATGCTTACATTCACGGGATAGATCAAGCACCATAAACGTATATGAACACAATCATTGAGGAGAACAAACAACATCAGGCAAACAGACTATCACACACACACACACACACACACACACACACACACACACACAAACACCACACACACAACTTTGCACATTCAATGTGATTATAACATCAAAAAATGCCAGTTCAACAAAATTAATGTTGCAAGCAAGAAGGAACACGTAGAAAACAGCATTAACATAATGCAGACCTAACTTTCAGAAACAGACCTTTTCCCCAACAAAGCATTACCACCCAACACATCATCAACCAACACAAATGCTCAACGAACATGAAACTCAACAAATATAAAACCATCAATCAATCACATAACCAAGAAAAACAACATCAACGTTGCGACACCAACAGTGACAAAACTAACAAGTAGATTGTTGACTGTAACTTGAACGAGCGTGATGATGAGTGTCACAGCACCAGCATAAACAACATCAACATCAACATCAACAAACACAGCGCTAACACAAGCTGGTCTTATAAGCAATTCAATCTCCAGATAAAACAAATTCAAGAAATATTTCAAATTCCACACAAGCAAGTTTCTGTAGAAAATAATTTCAACACAAACGAACTTACACACGGACTGACACACGGACTTACACACGGACTTACACATAAAAGTTTCAACACGCAAAAATTATTTGAAATAACATAATATTTTTCGGATAGTAAAAAATTTTCCGACTAGAGTTAATTTATTTTTTCATTGAAATTTGAAATGGGAGACATAAGACTTGAAAAATTCCGTCTCAACATTCCAACATTAAATACGTTGTATGGTAAAACTTTTTGGCAAGTGAAGCAGTAGCACATCTGCTGACAACTCACTCACAATTAAATTAACCCTTCCAATCCTTTCATCTTGTGAACAACAAACACTAATGCTTCAAAGCTTCCTCAACCGGCCAGCCACCACTTTTTAGCACTGTCGGATTGACAGAACACAGTGTATGTACACGTGTACATCTTTACAACTTTTGCAATACACACACATACACACACACGCACAGTCTTTCTCGCTCTCTCTCTCTCGCTCACTCTCTTTCTCTCTCATTCACACACATACTCAAAACACGCACGCACAACAAACATCAGACATGTCTGTAACGTAACAAAAACTACAACAAAAAAGTAATATGATTATTGGAATGTACAAATTCCCTGAAGCTTCTAAATCCGTTCAAGAAAGTACACAACCGTCGCAAGCATCGACTCAAATTAATTAAAGTCTCCCCTTCTCTCTCTCTCTCATTATCACTACTATTAAAGGACTTTTTTTCTTATCTATGGATTGCTTATCTTACTGCAACTTAATGACAAGTCCTGAGACATTCATTCAATATCACAATGAAATGGACAGCTATTTTCAACATTTAGTCTTGCTTTGTGCTCTGCAAAAGCGTTGGTCGAAATAAACTTATTTACATTTCTCGAACGTTTTCAGATTTTTTCAGCTTGCTTCTATTGGCGGGACATGCACTTTTAGGCTGCATAACTTCTGCAAGACAACAACACGGACGACTCAAATGTTTCCAAATTATTCACAGGCTTCCTAAGTTTGGAAGAAAAATTGCAAAATGTTAATATCAACACTAACACTATTAGAGAGTTGAAAAACCCTATCATAAACATTTTAAGACTATATGTGTTGACTGAACATTTAAAAAATTAACAATATTTTTAACAGTTGCAAACGCAAATTAATAGCTACATGCTAATAAAACATTAATTAAAAACTTAAATACAAAACTTATTTAACTCTAGCACATATGAAAAAACTTTTAAAATCGAGAAGTTAATGTGGCAATGATTCATTTTCGATTCTATTTCATGGTTGCAGACGATGATTACTGAACAACTGAAGACAAGGAACAACGTATCGAGTCTGAGTTTGTAATCGTTTCAGCCAGCAATCAATCAATTGTTGTCTCTTAAATAATTTACATGCTAGCATTTAAAATTTTGCATATCTGTTGGCTTGTTTGCATTTTTTATAATGTATAGTGATGTAATGTAATGTAGTTGATGATGCCCTGTAGTTCCGCAGCGCTAGTAAATATTATTTTTACAAATTATCTGAATAATAATGTTATTTAATTTTTTAAGAACAAATAAAAACATCAAAATCTATATGAGACATAACATTTCAACGGCAGAAACTCAACAAAAATTATTCATGACTTTTTGATACTCAGATGAAATTTTTGTAGGAATTCAATATTTCGAAGCAGTTTAAAATGAATTTGGACGGAGATCCATCTTCATTGAAAAACACTCTTCATTAAAGAACTACTGCATCTCTGCAACAAGAGAATTTGATGCACGAGATGTTGCTGGTGCTACTCGTTTCTGGTTTACGGAAAATTCATCGTGGAAAATTCATCGTGGGAAAATTTATCGTGGAAAATTCATCGCGGGAAAATTCATCGTGGGGTAAAATTCATCGTTGGGTAAAATTCATCGTGGAAAATTCATCGTGGAAAAATTCATCGTGGGGTAAAATTCATCGTGGAAAAATTCATCGTGGTGGGGTAAAATTCACCATGGAGTGAAATTCATCGTATATATCGTATATAACATATAACGTATATAATATATACGTATAATATACAAATTATACTGTATTGGAGGTTATATCAATAGGCAACGTATAGCATCCATGCTTATTAATACTATCATTTGTATACCCTTAGTATGGTATATAAAATAGAAAATATATACAAAGGTGGACCGCGGACGTCGGACGTGTCTGAGTAAGTTAAGTAAAAGTCTATAATAAAATACTCTATGTGAAGTGTGTCAGAAATGAGGAAGTAGTTTTTGCATCACGATTCGCTAATCTTTGTGTAAAAATGTCACTAGAATTCGTGTACAGTGAAAAAGGAAAAAGAAAATTAATTGACTCAGGTCACTTGTTCGTAAAAGATGCGGTTACAGAAGAAAAAACTTTCTGGAAATGTGATCAATATCAAAATCTTGTATGTCGGGCACGTTTGCATACTCGTCATGACAAAATTGTAAAGAGAGTCGGTGAACATAACCACGCAGGAAATGCTGCTCGGGTCGAAGTTGTTAAGGTTGTGAATCAAATGAAAAATGATGCTAGGGAAACGCAGGATGTTCCTCAACGAATTATCACCAATTCTTTTATTGGCCTTTCTCAGGCGGCTTCTGGCCTAATGCCAAATATTTCTATACTTAAAAAGACTATTCGAAATACCAGGCGTCTTGCTGATCGTGCACCACCGAATCCAAATTCTTTGGTGGACCTAGTCATCCCTAATGACTATCAAATTACACACCATGATGATCAATTTCTTATGTTTGATAGCAATGATGGTCTTAACCAGTGGAAGCTCAACCTGTTTTAGACTATTTTGAGGACACTTGGATTGGAAGACCTAATCGGCGTCAACAACGCAGACCTCCACGTTTTGCATACGACCTGTGAAACTGCTACAATGCTGCTCTCAATGGCTTGCCAAAAACCAACAATTTCTGCGAAGGGTGGCACAGAGCCTTTAGTGAGCTAATTGGAGCTAGCCATCCAACAGTATGGAAATTCATTTCATCCTTGAAAGACGAACAAGCTTTAAATGAAGGAAAAATAGAACAGTATGTTGCTGGTGCCAATCCGCCTCCAAGCAAAAAGGTTTATCGAGACACGGCAGTTCGAATTAAACGTATAGTACAAGATTACGATAACCGTGATAGAATGGATTATCTTCGTGGATTGGCCCATAATTTTAACTTCTAGGCGCATCTCTCTTGACATACTTGCAAATTTTCATTGACATGGTTGAATTTCATTGACATTTTCATTGACATGATTTCATTGACATGGTTGCAAAATAAACACATTTTTGAGTTGAGTTGTTTTAAATTTCATTACAGAAAAGGTTAAGGATAGAAAAGTCCTCAAACTACGTATTTATAATCTACAACATTAATGGGGTGTGTAAGGTGTGTAATTGCAAAAACTGTTTTTCACAATAAATTTTACCCCACTATGAATTTTCCCCCTCGAAGAATTTTCCCCCACGATGAATTTTCCCACGATGAATTTTCCCCCACGATGAATTTTCCCACGATGAATTTTCCCCCACGATGAATTTTCCCA
The DNA here is from genome assembly GCF_000326865.2 of Helobdella robusta. Taxonomy (NCBI): domain Eukaryota; kingdom Metazoa; phylum Annelida; class Clitellata; order Rhynchobdellida; family Glossiphoniidae; genus Helobdella; species Helobdella robusta. The sequence continues at coordinate 1,120,915 of NW_008703942.1, forward strand.
CGATGAATTTTCCCACGTTGAATTTTCCCTCACGATGAATTTTCCCACGATGAATTTGCCACGATGAATTTTCCACGATGAATTTTCCGGACACCCTCGTTTCTGGCATCATTCTGTTGTTGGTCCGTTTGGCGAATAATGCGTTAGATATCCAATGTTTCAATATTGCTTCTATGAACATTCTATCAGTCAACTACTTGTTTCTGTTTTCTTCTTACAACTTCTTTCTTTCACGTTAAAATCGTCAGTTTATAATTTGAGTATAATAAAAATTGAATGCATTGATAAGACTAGAGTTGAACGGATTTCAGTGTTTGACAATATATTAAATTAAACAAACCTTTATAAATTAAGTAATTTAAAAATTGTGTTGCATTTGTTAAACAAACTTCTTAAAAAAACTTGTTAATAAAATTAACAATCAAAAAATAGTGTTACATGGCAGCAGTGCAGTAAATAGCCAGTGCATCTTTACAGAACGTGAAGGCCTGCACATGAAACGTGTTAGATCATTTTCCCCCACCACTTAATATCTCCAAATTACGACGAGTCAGCAACTGCTGCTTATTTCTCTTCAGATCATATTTTTCACGTTCAAAATGCAAAAAAAGTTACCAGCTTGTCTAAAAACCAATTAATTTTGAAAACTAGACAAGAACAAAGTAGGAGCTTCGCTCTCCTGTTGCCCAGGACTCCACACCCTCACAACTGGCACTGATTGCAATGCAAAAAACAACGCATAACTCAAAATGTATTCTACTTTTATTACATAAAAAACAATTTCAAGTATTTTTTAGAAAAACTGTAATTGAAGAGAAGGGCAAATATGTGAAATAAATTGACAGTTATTATTGAAAGGTCGGCAATTGTTGCGCGCGACACAACTTGACATAAAATATGGCAAAGACAAAAAGACAGATCAGTCGTTATTTTCGCGGCAGACCATGAGCAGAGCAGCAAGCAGGATACATCATTTGAGTCGATGGGCGTCAGATACATTGAGATTTTGTGGACATCAGCATTCAGCACTGTGGTGGGCCTCATAAATAAGTGCTCAGATTGAGACCCCTACCCCGTACGCAATATGTACGAACACATTTGTGCGTATGTGTTGGCATGTTTGTTTTACTGGTTGTCTGTTTTTCTTGCGCATGTGTTGTTTATAACGTATAAACCAGAAAAGTAATTTAGTGAATGATCATTGGCTAACAAGCATGGCAAACCACCTTATGATGAATGCTGTGTCAGAAACTCGAGAGGACTGCAGACTAATGGACGTGTTTATCCACGGGACAACATGGAAAGTCAGGTTGGTCAAAAATTGTTTTCAGAGATCCTCCACAAACACCACCGTAGTGTCGTGCAATGGCACGCTGTAACTAACAACGATTCGCTGCAGTTGTTGAAGAACCTTGCAAATGAATAAACAAACCACATCGCCATTAGGCTCTCAATATTTCATTTCTTCAGCATCGATCACATCATTCCTCAACATTAAAACAACTATATATATATATATATATATATATATATATATATATATTATAAACCCGTATATATATTATATACTAGCATATATATATATATATATATATATATATATATGTATATATATATATACAATTATTGATGAATTGATATATATATATATATACACATGTGTGTGCGTGTGTGTGTGTGTGTTGTATACATATACATACATACATACATACATACATATATCAATATTTAAGTGTAGAAACTTTTCTGAGTTTTCTATTTCCTCGAAAGCCTTATAAATTTGTATTAAAGCCGTCTGATATTAGAAGATCGTACCATTCAATGTAACGCATGAATCATTACATCATAAATATACAGAATGTCGTAATAATTAAAACGATTGATGCATTGATTTAATAAAATGCTTGAAAATATATCTCTTAATCGCATTTATGTAAAACTGAACTTCTTTTAAAATAAATTCTTTGATCGGTTCTTTACCTTTTCATGCACATGAAATTTGAACTGCCTTAAAAAGAGAGTTTTCACAAATCAAAAAAAGTTATTATCGGACTTTACAAAGTTTCAACAAAATTGAATTGCAAGAAAGATTGAAAACATCGAATGTAAGATTTTTTAAAAAAACCTTTGAAAAAAATAAAGTTATTTGCTAAATGTCAAAATTGATAGTTATGTAGGTCTTAAGCAGTTAAGTGGCGAAACCAGAAATCTGAAATATGCCGTGAGTGGGGCTTGAATTTGTTTGTACCGAGCTGGCGTCTTTCTTTTTTTGATTATCATAAAATTTATAACAAATTTTGCTCTTAAATGCAGTGGTTTTGTTTACAATTTGACTTATGGCTAGAATAGCTTTTGGACCAAATTTCTACGCCTCTGTTGCAGTTGCTCATTCAGCTTGTTTAATGTGGCTGTTTTTTGAATAAATTGGTCAATATCATTATTTCAGAGGCTATAGAAAAAGATTGACTTACAATAAAATTGATTAACCATATTTTGTTCAATTGTATTTCAACTTTGTGAAAAAAAATATTTTATTAAAAATTGTCATTTAACTGATGTTTGAACTAAAACGTAAGTCTACAAAATGTAGAAACTATCCCTGATTCAACCAAGTGAAGTCTGCTTGCTTCTGAAGTCTCATTGAGTTTTCAACTATCGAATTCACAACACAATTACTCTTCACCGACAACCGCTTTCTCTTCTACGGTATCGCTAAAAAACATTCAGCAGAAAGGAAAAAAAATTAATTAAATGTATTTAAAAGTAAATTTAAAGAATAAATTTTTAAATTTAATCTATTCCAACTCCATGTGTGTGAACGATCTTATGAATGTAGGATTCATGTTTTTAAAAAAAAATCTTGAAAGTGAAATATTTAAATATTTAATGTTATCATTTTGCAGCGTGAAAGCAATTACTTTTCTTTCTTTTATAACCATTTCACTGAGACTATTAATTTTTGTGTTTCATTGACTTATTTTAATGTTTTATTTACATGTGCGTATGTATGAATGTGTATAAATGTATGTATATACATGTGTCAATTTTTATGTTTATGTTTCATTGAATAACTACAATATTTTGTATGTGATATTAGGACATATTTATAATTAAGTTAAGGGCGGTCTCCACAATTATTTAGTTACCTTTTGATCTCCTGAATTTTTTGTTTTAATAAACTTAAGAAGAATTGCTTTTATATGATAAATCAGGTTTGGACAAAAAACTACAAACAATTTATTTAGGAGAAGAAGAAGAAGGCAGTCGGGAAAAGATAATGAAGATAGTAGAATGAAAGGAAGATACATTAGATAAATCTAAATGTAGCTGCGTGAAGGAGAGCCAGTATTTCAATCAATTTGATTGACGCATGAATATTTGATGAGGTTCAAAGTCATGATGAAGATTTTTGAAAGTGCAACACGTGACTGCAGCGAAGATTATGATTGGATCGTGCGGTGCACGTCATCGTGAACACATTATTACGTCATTTTATTATCACTTTTTCGTTCAATTTCCATTCATATCTTTTTTTAAATTTAACAGAGTCTTGTATTGAATTAAAGAGAAAATAAATATTGTATAACAAAAATGTATCGAATCTTAATGAGTTTTATGATAAATTTCTATATCGAAATATACAAAAAGAAGTTATTAATTAGAAAATATACCGAAGCAAATCTACAACAGACTCATCCTTTTTATGAACATCCTCCTCATCAGAGTTTACATCCTCAATAATCCGGACAGGAAGACACACACACACACGCTCATGCAATGGGATAAAACAAATAGAAGTGTGACTAAGCTTCGAGCACAGTTTATATGCACTAGTCAGAAAAATTATATTATAAACATCGCTGGACATTGTCAGTGTACATATTACAGGACAAAAAATGCTGCCATGTCTGAATACAATGCATACACGTTATTTTACAACCGACAGGATCAATTTTTGTGATACTTTACTGGTGGATAATTCATATGCTGTCAGTTTCATTTGTGACCAACGCATATGTTGTTGCATGTTATTGCGTGTCTAACCTCATTTTCCCGTTGTAAAAAGTGGGCAAACACACATTTTCGAAACTTGTACGTTATTGTTTTTACAGTAAATTTTTTAATGAAATAATTTACTTGAAAATCTCTTGAAATTCTGATTCGGCCATGTTTCAACTGGCAATAGATTTCTCCAATTGAGCCTCTGCAACATTTGTTTTCTATTTGCAAAACATTTGCAAAATTTATTTACAGGTCAGTGTTTTTTGCATGATCAATAAACTGATCTTGTGTTTTTGTGGGAAAAATTATTTTTTATTTGTCAATTATATAGTTTAATAAAATGTTAAAATTTTTTATTATACTTATCTGTGAGTATAGCCAGATCACACAATCGTTCCATCATTTGAAAAATAACCAACAAACATGTTTGAGCAATTTGGCAAATGAAAATTGCTATAAAACCGCTTGGTTTGGGGTTTATTTAAAATAATGAAAATTTATTGTCGTTATAAGTTGCATGTATCACTCATTTTCTATGTTGAATTGCATGTTGAAGATCGTACCTACATGGGTAGGTCTGCACCGCTGATTGCGAATTGTGACATTACAGCGAAATTTATTCCACTATCTTCTTATCAACAACAAAAAATAGTCCAGTTAACTTGGTAATGCAAGAAAATGTTTTTAAATAAGTGATCTGGTGATGTATGAATGTATGAATGGTGATGTATGAATGTATGAATGTAAAAATGTATGAATTTTAAATCTGGATTGCATGGTTTGATGGATTTTGTGCTAATTTCACCTCTGTAATGTTGATGAATTGTTTAATTGCTTCAATCGCTACAATAAATTAGAAAGTTATTTGTGCAATTACTAATAATTTTTATCTATACAAAATTTATTAAATTTTAACCAAGGTTTTTTTATGAAAATTTAAACATCAAAGATCTTAGAGAAACTTTGCTCGGCTAGGGCGACTTCGCAGAAGATTTCACAACAATCTTGATATTTTAGTTGTTAGTAGTATGGAAAGCAATGTAATAAAAATTGAAGAACCTATTTTTTCAACTGTTTAATAGATTTAAATGATATTTAAAGCCTTCAGGGGATTTAGATCTGCAATGGAATATTTTTGGCAAAAAAGGCTATTTCTTGCTTGTGGAAAAAACTAACAGTTGGTAGGAAAAATTTTGCTCGTGTTTGTCGTCGTTTTTTTGAAAAAGTTTCCATCATATTTAAAGAATAATTAAAAATCAGAAAAATAAAAAACAAATAATTATGAAAACTTTAAATGTGTTTTGTCATCAGCAGTCAATTGAAACATGATCTTCAAAGAGCGTCACACCGCTGAATTAATAACAGTTCCCAATAAAGAAATGTCTTCACGTCAGGAATTAACACACGTGATAATTATTGTCGTACGTCATGACATGACAGGCTTAGTGCGACACGCGGTAAGGAGATAATAACAGGTGAACATGCAATATGAGCACAGATGCTTCAAAAAGACAAAGCCAGCAACAAAAACAAACAAACAAACCGACATACACGAAGACAGACATACATGCAGACAGACATGCATGCAGGCAGACATACACGCAGACAGAAATACATGCAGACAGGCAAGCATACGAACAAACAAATGAACGAACGAATGAACAAACAAAGGAACGAACAAACAAAACAACAGATATCGAAACAAACGAACGAACGAATAAGAAACAAACAAACAAACACGACATAAACATGAACGGCACATGTGCGCGTATCGAAGCTCTCTAGCGCATTACACATTATGAACGGCTCGTACACATGCTTTTATGACTGTTTTCTTGTGAAATGATGCATTGCTGTTCAATGGAGATGCTCTTCTTCTCGTGTTAAGTTCGTAGTACTGTTGCTTAGAGGATGATGATGATAATGATGATGATGACGATGATGATGATGATGATAATGATGATGATAACGATGATGATAATGATGATGATGATGATGTGACGATGAACCTGACAAAGAAAATGGAAACGATTGTTTTATTTGTTTTATGCTACCGCAATATATTGTGTTGATAAGTTTTGTGTTACGTTGTGTTGTTTTGCCCTGCATGGTACCGTGTTATAATGCATACGCATGTCTTGTATTGTATTATCTATTGAACTGTACACTGCAGTATTGTACTTGATTGCAGGTTGGTTTTGTAGAGTGCGCCTACTGAGTTGCTTTCAATGTCGAGGTGGTTATTGTAAACTCTGTCACGTTGTGTTTACACGGCTTTTGAATACTTTCTAACCGATCTGTATCAAATTGAAAATCAACTGGTAATGAGAAAAAAATCTTGGATGCAGTATCTGGAACTACAGGTGCTCCGAAATGAGATTATTTTCATGAAAGAGGCACCAGATCGCCATAATTTACTCAATTTAAACAATTCATCAACATTTTAAACAAGCTGGTGCACTATCGTTTGAACAATTTATCACCACCTTTTTAACACTAAAAATGATGATCATGATGATTATGATGAAGTTATGATTATGATCACGATCGCTGTGATAATGATGTTAATAATGATGATAATGATGTTAATAATGACGATAATGATGAAAACTGATGGAAATGATATGAATCATTATGAAGAATAAAATTAAAATATAAAATACAAAAGTAAAAAAAATGGAAGAGAAATGGGGGCGAAGAACAAAAAAATGGAAAGGAAGAGAAAGAGGAAGAGGATGCTAAAGATGGCCACGATAAAGATAATGCTCCGCAGTCATGATCATTTGCTGTGGAAAAAATGTTGACACAAAAAATATTGCTGATTGTGATGCTGATAAGATGCAACATGACAAGAAAAGAACGGAAATGACGACGAAGATTATCATAACCATATTGAGATTAAATGAAAATAAATGTTGATTGTTGTGCAATTTTGATACGTTTTTTGTCATTAATAATGTTATAAACTTACTTTGACGCTCGTTACTACAGACAGCAATGTTATAACTTCAATGATCTATATATTTCCAACACCAGTGTTGTTGCTTCAAGCGCAAACTTTGTTGAACGTCTATTAGAATGCCAACAGTAATAACAACATTTAACTAATTTAGGTAACCACATAAATCACCATTACAACTTCGCTTCAAACTTTGCTACTAACCTAGCTATTCGCAACCCCTTATATAGTCTCTACAGTAGATTTTTACACTTCTCTATGGTATGAAAAGATTCTATGGTTTGCAATCAGTAACAAATGGCAAAGATAACAAATAACAAGATAACAATAACTAATTATATAGCGTATATCCGACCACTGAGGCGGTTATAACGTTACCTCCACCCCTTAGCCTGCTAGTCCTTGGCATAGGCGTTATTTCTTTATTCGGATGAATGAGGGCTAACTTATTCAAACGGACGACTTTTCCTCTGTCCGTTGTCTCCATAGGTTTTGTAGATGACGTCATTTATCCTGTTGGTGACCTTGTACCGATCTTTCCAATTCCTTGGGAGTTTTGTCGGGTACTATTTTTTCTGCGCCGCTGGTGGTACAACCAGGCCAGGTCATTGCCCCTGAAACCTGCGTCATTTCGTTTCGGGTCTGGCCACCTTTCCGTTTTTTCGGTTCCTCTAGTTTTAGGCAGACGTCGTTGTCCTTTCCTAATTTTTTTTGCACTTGAAGCAAGTACTGTCTTTCTATTGAGTTCATGAGTTGTAGAATGATAAGACGGATAGCTTTGATGCATATTGCAATATTCGTCGTTCACAACTTTCTTGGTGATCAGTGATGGAGCGAGGAAAAACTCTTCCTCATCAGCAATGAAGCCGTCGTTGATGTCATCATCCAGGTAGACAAAAATCAAACTATTATTCCAAGTGCGTGCTAGAAGTGTTTTCTCAAAACCTGAGACATCATCTGTCACCAACTCGTGTTCGGTTCGAATTTGTTGTGTTATGTGTATGGGTGTTAAAACCAAATCATTTGATGAGTGACAGCCAAACATCTGAATAACACTTGATTAACAATTGATATCTCGTCACTCGCCGCTCACGTCTGCGTTTAAATGAATATTTTCGGCAAAACAGACACAAAGAAATCGTTGCAGAAAACAAGAAATGTGATTCATATTGAGTATGTGTGTACGACTGTACGTGTATGCATGTATGTTCGTATGTATGCATGTAAGTAGGTATGAATATGTGTTTGGGGAGTGTATGCATGTATATACGTATGTATATATGTGTGTTTTTTTTTCTTTGAGGTAGGAAAAAACTTCATGTATTCCAGGGCACATTTCCTAGATATGTCGGACTCGAATAGATCCCATACTGACTAAAAACCTCCTCGACATCTGGTCCCTGTTTTTCTCGCTGACTGACCCGCCGTTAGGCATTACTACACGGAAGGAGGATCATAGCTATATGCTATTCCTTCAGTTTTGGAAACCACAACATTTGAATATCTACCTTCTATCTTTGATTTTCATCTGCTCTTTGCTTTTCCATTACGTGCAAATTATTTAGAATGTCAAACGCGAATGCATCAGTCGCATCTCAAGCAATTTTGATGTAAGCATATCTTTCACTACGTTTTCTGGCTGGATTTTCTGTTGAAGATCAATTTCTAAATTTTCTCTGGGAATGTTGAAACTGGGACATTCAAAAAACACGGGTTTTGCATCTTTATTAACTCCTGTGCAATGGGCTTTCTGGGAAAATATCATGCCCAAAACGATGGAGATATGCCGGAAAACATCTACGTCCCAGAATCATCTGCGTCAGGTAATAATTAACATCAACAGAGTTTCGGCTTAACCAATCATTTATTTTTGGTATAGGACGGTGTGCCCACCTACCAGCCGTAGCAGCGTCCCACCACGTTTGTCGTCCATGCACGCTGCACAGAGTTGTTGTTTTTTTCGTTGATATATAACTTTCTTTCTTTGGCCAGTTCCATAATAATAAGCAAAATTCCAGCTATTACACAAATTGCATCTTCGGAAACCGTGCGGAAGGCGCAGGCAACTTTCAAAGCACTCCCTCGATACGCCGATGAGAGTTTCCCTTGCGTGTCATGGGTTTTAAATGTATCAGCCCAGACTGGAATTTTTTACGTTAATACACAGTAACAACAAACGAAAGTAACATCCTCCTTTTCTGTTTTGGACCTACCTTTGTATCATACTTCAATATTCTTTGTGAAAAATAGTTTGCTACCGTTTGCGTAAATATATTGGTACATCCAGTCTATCAGGGGCATGCAAAATGCAATCCCAGTTAACAAAGTTAAAAGCAATTTTAATGTCTAAAGTGGCCACCAGACAAATCTTTTTTCCTTTCTTTCTACCTTGTTTCCACAATGGCATCTTTGGTTTTTGAACAACAAGGCTCAAAGCATTCAGCAAAGATCAAACATTTTCGAAAAGCAAATTGGTTGCCAGCAGGTTGAGGATTAACTTTTTCTTCAATCCGACGATAGGACGATGGTTCATCTGCTGGGGTTTTTTTTCCTTTGGGATAAGTACCAGCCTCAGTTGCTTCCGTCTATCGGGGAATACGCCTTCCCTAAGACATGAAATGAATTATAACATCTAAGAATAGTGCTGGTGCCCCTTTTATAGCTGTCATCAAAGAAATGTTATGGATTCCGTCTAAGTTCGGAGCTTTATTGTTCGTGAATCAGTTAAAGTTGGTATTAAGTGGCAGGCGTAATATCAACGTCTATATATGTATCTGTGCGTGTATGAATGTATGTATGCATGTATGTATGTGTGTATGTGTGTACGTGTGTGTGTGTACGTCTGAAGAATTGTTGTTGTACATTTGAACATAATAATAAATAAACCATGCAATAATTTTTGATGCTATAATAAAATAAATTTGCATGGCGCAACCTCCAACCGAATCTCATAAAGTTCATCATCATTATCATAGCTGTGGTGATCGTCATCATCACCGTCATCATCACCACCACCATCGTCATCAATATTATAATTGTCATCAACATCACTACTCTCATTATTATTATTGTTATTATTATGTTTTTCTCAAATTTTATTACTGAACTGTTTGTAAAATTATTACAGACTCGAAAAAATTTTTCCATTATAATCTACACAGTTTAAAGTTTATCTTTTTGTTTATCTCATTTTAAAGTTGTAAACCCACACACACACACGAACAACACAAACACACACACACACACACACACGGACACACACACGAACAACACAAACACACACACACACACACACACGGACACACACTTACTCACACACACACATTAACAATTTTCAATTCTACTTTTTCTAACCCACTGTATGTTCTCAATTAGCAGTGAGTTACTGAGGTTAGCCACAGTATGGATAATTGAAAAACTGGCTACTGTGGCGTGGCGTGGTGTGGTGTGAAGTGGCGCTGTGTGGCTGGCATGGTGTGGCGTTTGGTGTGTGTGTGTGAGAGAGTTGTGTGGTAAATAATAGTTTGCTAATTGCATCTGTGGACATGATAATTCATTATAACGACTGCCATTACCAGCATTTTGTTGTTGTCATCTTTTCATTACCAACAACATGACAGATTCTCCTTAATGGAATTTCTTCCCACGCACTTCCGTCTTTTGTTTTCATTTCATTGCAAACAATGGACTACTTATTTTTTCTTAATTATTAAACAATTTGCCTGCAATCATGCCTGCTGCTGCATGCATCTTACAATGTATCCCATCTCATATTCAGGCTGGGTGATAAAAATAGATTATTCAATAGAATCTTTTCAATTTATCAAATCATCATTAATCAACCCATTTAATTATTTATTCATCAATCCATCCTAATATTCATTTATTATTCATTCATTCATTCATTCATTCATTCATTCATTCATTCATTCATTCATTCATTCATTCATTCATTCATTCATTCATTCATTCATTCATTCATTCATTCATTCATTCATTCATTCATTCATTCATTCATTCATTCATTCATTCATTCATTCATTCATTCATTCATTCATTCATTCATTCATTCATTCATTCGTTCATTCAGTCAGTCAGTCATTCAGTCATTCAGTCATTCAGTCATTCATTCAACAACCCATATATTAGAAACTTCGCTAACCTTGCTTTTTATGATATTTTTATCGACACTATACCATTCTAACATACGATTTAATTTTCTGTTTCTTAATTCGATCATCAATTCATCAATTAATTCATTTGTTTATCAGTGCATTAATTCATTCATCAATGCATTAATCAATTGTTTCATGAATTAATTAAAAAGTTATTTTTAGCAATGGGCAACAATTTATTTTTCAAAAATTTTCAATTTGAATAATTGTGAGAATTTATAAAAATCACTTCTGAATAAATGGATTTATATCTTAAATTATATCATACCTTATATCACGGTATCATTCATATCATTGATTATATGATATCACGGTATTATGCTGATGTTAGTGATGATGACTGTGATGGTGACTATCATAGTATCAAAGGTGATGATGATAATGATGATGAGGGTGATAGTCTCAAAGGCGATGATGATAATGATGATAGTATCCTTTGTAATTGAAGGTTATTATGAAAGATGGCAACAAAAATGGTGAAAATGATTATGACGTCATTGATGATGATGATGATCATCATCATCTTCTTCATCATCATCATTTATCTGCTTGCTCAGACATAATTCAGTAGTTTGGTAAATAAGATAATGCTGATTGGAAGGCGTTGATGGCCGACCGGAAGATATGAATGATGATGAATTGTGGTGGAAAGTTATCTAATTATAATAATGATTATAGTGATGGTGACTATGCTGACGATGATGATGATAATGATGATGACGATGATAATGACTTTGGTGACAAACACCACAATGATCTACAACAGTGGCTATGACAATGGTGATGATGACGATGACCATACTGAATTATAAATGTGTATCATCATAATGATGAATGATGATAACGATAATAGCGAAGGATGATGATGATGATGACGACGATGGGGATGGTGATGATGACGATTATGATGATGATGATGATAACGAGGATGGTGATGGTAATGATGATGACAATGATGATAAAGATGATGATGATGGTGATGATAACAATAATAATGATTAACAATAATAATGATTGGTGATGATGAATCGCCGGTCAGTCATCAATAAACGGTGATGGATGATGATGAGATAATAGCTAGTGGTGGTTGTGGTGGCGATGATGACAGATGTCTTAATGATTGCAGTGGCTATGGTGTTGGCTGCTTGTGATGATGATGATGACGACTATGATGATGATGGTGATGATGATGATGATGATGATGATGATGATGATGATAATGATGATGATGATGATGATGATGATGATGATGATGATGATGATGATGATGATGATGATGATGATGATGATGATGATGATGATGATGATGATAATAATGGGAACATCTTTTATTTTTCACCATAAAAAAAACTGACAATGATATAAATATTATATATATAGATAAAAATATATATATATATATAATGATAAAATTTTTAAAAATTGTATAAAATAATATTAAAGGTTGAGACCATTTTGCTCATTGTGAAGTTAAGTGCAGAACGGTGAAATATATTTAATTAGCATCATAGCTTGTTCCTGTCACAGTAAATGTTATAACAGTGTTTATCAATTTATCATTAAATGATAGCGCCCATGGAACTTTAAACAGTGACAAATTAAAATTATTGTAAAAACCAATAGGCGTTATTTCGAATGAGTTTATAACTATAATTCTATCGTAAACTATCATAAACAATGTTCATAGTCTTTATTTAAACAACAATGCAAATTATTAGAGTATTTATTTCTCTTGTATTGCCTAGAGGATTCTAGATTGGTTTCATGGCACACAGTTAATTCTAGAATCTCAATTTTGTTATTTTGAAGTATGGCGATATTGGGTCGTAAAGTGTTGAATAATTGAGATATTGGGCGAATACCCTCAGACTCTAAATCTGCAAATATGCGGCAATTGGCTGGAGCGGATATTTTCAGCCAATTGATGATCACGGCCAATATCTTGTTGTGTCTTTCGGTATATCTTGCCAGAGCGGATGTAGAACCACAATTGGAAACTACGTGCTTATTTGTCTGTCGAGAATCACAGAGAGGGCACTGAGGGCTTTGCGTTTTACCCCATCTAAACAAATTTGCGTTAGTAGGCAACTGCTGGACTAAATACTTCCTAGCAAATTTGTAGAGGACTCTGGCAAGATTTTCCGTGGACTTTGACCAACGGGATATGTTGTTGGCTTTGGTGAAATTTTTTATATTTAAAATTAGTGAACCTTAACTCTGCAGCGAGAAAACATGATTTAAGCTACATTCAATTCTTTTTTCTTCCAAATGACTAAGCGACGACTTTATTTGGCCGTATTTTAAGAGCGTATTATCTACTTTGATAAAATCGATCGCTGATTCTTTATAAAGAGATTGATAATGATAATAATAATAATAACATATCGGGCGGCAATTTGTGTGATGCGTTGTTTCACGTAAATTATTGACATATTTAGATACATTAAAACTGATATTTAGATACATTACAGTAAATAGTTGGATAGTTAGCTAGATACATTACAGTAAATAGATGGATTGTTAAATACATTACAATAGATAGTTAAATACATTACAATAGATAAGTATTAATTGATAGTTAGATAGTTAGATACATTTTAGTTGATAGTTAGATAGATAGATAGATATATTACAGTAAATAGATAAATTGTTAAATGCATTACAATAGATAGTTAGATATGTTTAAGTTGATAGTTAGATACATTTTAGTTGATAATTAGATACATTTTAATTGATAGTTAGATATATTAGATTTGATAAATATTTATTTATATTATTGTAGATAGTTAGATAGCTAGATACATTATGTTATATAGTAGATAAGTAGTTAGATACGTTATAACAGAGAATTAGATAGTCAGATAGTTCGATACATTTTAGTTGGTAGTCAGATAATCAGATACAATTTGTTGATAGTTAAATATATTAAAGTTGATAGATAATTATTTATATTATAGTAGATAGCTAGATAATTAGAAAGCTAGATACATTATGTTAGATGGTCAAGTAGTTAGATACATTATAACAGAGAATTAGATAGTCAGATAGTTGGATACATTTTAGTAACGCCTTAAAGATATACCAGCAGTTGTAGTATCTGCAGTATTTTGAAAAATTATTAATTTATCAAATTTTTAATGATGATGATAATAATCAAGATAATAATAAATATTACTATAATAATCATAAAGTTGATAATTATATTATATTATAATATTATATTATATAATTATGTCGAAGGCCAAGAACACAAGAACCGTACTGTACTTACTGATATGTCTGTAATCACCATAACATCTATAACTACACTATTTCATTATCACCATCATCATGTATTATCATCGTTTCGTTCATTGATAACGATATATCACTTAATACTATTATTGTTATTGTTAGTCATCATACATCATCATCTTCATCATCATTATTCTATAGAATCAGCATTATTGTTCAGCCACATTTTATTCTTTACCTTTATCATCATCATTTATAATAAGGAGGCCCTGATGATGATGGTGATGACGACGAAGATGATGGTAGTGATGACAAAAAACGCCATCATCCTACTAGAGATCATAAATGGTATTTAAGGAAATTTGATCAAGCTGTTTGTACTCAGTCTTTTATTATGATTATCAGGTTGGAGTTGATGACGATGATGATGATAATGATGACGGTGATGATGAAGATATATTATACATCATAATGATGACGACGACGATGGTGATGATGATGACGACGATGACGATGATGATGATGAAATCGCAATATATTGTAATTTGTCAAAAAAATTTTTTTTTAATTACCAACAATTTATGGAATTTCATTTTTATGATATAAATTGTTTTATAAGGATATATTCGAACATTCCCATAAAAAAATAAATTAATTCATAAAAATAAAGTTGTCGCGCAAACTTTTTGTACGGTGATGCATGTAATGGATCAGGATAAACATGGAGATGATTTTAAGTGCACTGCTGTTGCTAATTCAGTGGTCTGCCAGCCTGATCTGCTGCTAATGATGTTTCAATCACAATGTCGTTTTGCTGTTGTGTCTTAAGGGTACGTTTGTTTCTTTTTGTTGTTGTTGTTGTTGTGTTGTTGTTGTTGGTGATGGTGTTGTAACGTTTGATGTTCTGTTCTAATGTTGTTGGTTTTATTGTTTTCTTGTTGTTGTTGTTTTTGTTTTTGATAAATTTGTATTATTTGCTAAAACCGCTATTGTAAATATCGTTGTTTTGGTTGTTGTAGTAGCAGCAGCTGCTGCATCGGCGGTAATGCAATTTGTCGCAGTTTCGGATGATGTTATTTTATTATGATTGTTAAAGTAATTAAGCCCTTACTTTTTATTTGGTCTTTGTTGTTTGTTTGTTTGTTTGTTTGTTTGTTTGTTTGTTTGTTAATGGGATTGAAACTACACAAATATTAATTGCTGGATTGAAAAGTTTCAAAGAAATGAAAATTTCAAAAAAGGAATAATAGAAAAATAGGTATAGCTTCTAAACTGCACTCATTTTCCATCTGTAACATCCTCTGCATTGCATCCACACACCTCTTTTACATGTCATCCACACTACATTCTCCAACAACACATCCACAAATACGTCTTTAGCAGTTGTCGATTTCACGATATTCAAAATATATAATTGATGAATTTCGAATTTTTTAGTTTTTAAATATTCCGAGTACCTTTTTCATTTCATTTTTGAATTCGAACGCTAATTATCTTTTGCAGATTTGACATTTTGATCATTTCCTAAGACGTTCACCATCCACATCATCACAATCACTACTCGCACTATCACCACTTTCGTCCACATCGTCACAAATACCTCAAGCAGTTCAGGCAGCAAATTCATGTCTCCTTTCTTTTGACTTCTAATACTGCTGAGGCAGATGCGACTATTGCTGTTTTTGTTGTTGTTCATTTTAATGTTGCAATTGTTGTTGTTGTTGTTGTTGTTGGTGGTGGTGGTGGTCATGATTAACATCTTGTTGATTTTGTGGCGAGCAATTTTTTTATCGTTGAGAACTTTGATCATTTTCCGGTTGTTATGGTTTCTCTTTGATAATTTGTTTTTTTCTGTTGTCAATACCGAAATTGGATTTGATGTCTTTGATGGAATTCCACTTTTCAGCATTCATGATGTCGTGTTTTATTAATAAAATCCGTTTCCTCTAGTCAATGTTTTAAATGTTATTTATTGTTACTCGATATTTGACGCGTCATTTTCGTCCATTAAACTACAATTGATGATTTTGTGGTTTGCAGTTACAGTTTGAATTGTTGACGAAGCTTTGAAGAACAAAGAGATAGAAGTGCATGTTGTTAATCTTTCCACTGAAGGGCCCCAACTAACAACCACCTTGCCGTTCAGTTAGTGGTGATTGTGTTGGTTGCTGGCGATGGTGAATGAAAAATAAAGATGATGATGGTGAAAATGATGATGGTAATGATGATACTGACGATGATATGGCGGGTAATAATTATGATGTTGATGGGTGGTGATGATGATGGTGAAGAGTTTTGAGAGATTGCTGAGGCTGAAGGTGAGAATGATGATGTCGTTGGTGATGAATTAGCACATGATGCTGGCTCCAAAATATTAGTTCTGCTGTTTTGTAGTGCTCTGTCTGTTAAATCATTAACATTTTAAAATAAGTTGATGATAAATTTTTATTTTTTTGGTGATAATAATTTCTCTTTGGTAGGTATGTGTGTGTGTGTGTGCGTGTGTGTTTGTATGTATGTGTCTGTGTGTTTTTGTGTGTGGGGGGTAGGTAGAAGTGATAATCTCAATAGTCAACACATTGTTTCTCGATGTTTATATCTTTCTAGGAAGAAATATACAGCGGTGGCAATATTAATTTAAACATGTTAATGAATGAATGTTTAAAAAATTATAAAAAAGTATGTCAAACTATTTAATTATACCGAAAATATCAAATCAAATACATTAACACAACTTTTATTAAAACCGTTAATAAAAAAAATTTCACAAGTGGCATATTAACTTCTGAATAACGATTTCGGAGTCATTTATTTCGCGTTGCATGTTCATTATCATCCCTTGTCCATGAAAGAAGGCACCGTTCTATAAAACTGCAAATAAATAATTCAGAATACTCTTAATCTTTGCTACGTAGGCTGATCATAACGCGAGTGTATATTGCCTGCGTTCTGCTAATTGGATCAAGAACAACACAACCGTCTACTACTTTACATCACCTTCTTCTTCTTCATACTCATATTCCCACGTTGTCTCATTGTGTTGTCGGCTATTTAACTTTTGCAACCCTTACTTTCATTTAATACGTTACGTATGTAGATACAACTATTACAATTACAGTGTAATCATTGATAGGACACGCCATTACAATGT